>NW_010251391.1:12390-51517 GCF_000690775.1 Eurypyga helias | reverse complement strand
AAACATTCCCTGCTGCAGGCCTGCCAGGTTTGCTTTGCCAGGTCACCAGTGTCCCTGCTCCCATGCATGGGCAGTGCAGCACCGTGGTCTCGCCCCATGTCCTGGGATCCTACCTGCTTGTCATGCACGCAGCACCGCAGAATGCTGGAGCAGGGTGAAACTACCAGGTTGCACTTGCTGGGCATCTCTGCTCAAAGACTTACTTCCCACCTGCACTGCTGCATATAACATTCTTGTCCTGTGTTACAGCCCCTGTTTTGTGATGTTGAAAGCCAAGCTCCTTGCCAGAGCTGCTGCTGTTAGCTCGCATGCTGGCATTTAGCTGCTTCTTCCCTTTGCTGTTTTTTACAGTGATGCTGTAAAACAGGTATACACAGCAGGATGGCACTGTGGTGCTCAGGGTTAGGCACCAAGAGCAAAGAAATTAATTCAGAGTTGGAATTTTGTTAAGATCACAGCAACACTTGCACATGCACATAAGGGGATGTACGAGGGATAAACAAAGTACAAGGAGACACACAGGAGATTGCAAACCTGAGTTGCTTTGTCTTATCTTCCAACTTACTTTTCCCAATACCATCTCTGTGCATAAAAATACACACATTTATCAAAGTATAACTTGCACATCCATCTGCTTACCTTTTTCAGAGTTTTTCTTGCTGTCAGGAGACCAGGAACTTTGGGTTTGTTGTCCTTCACTCCAGCCCAAAGCAGGCATGCCAGTAAATGCAGTGTCCCGTTGTTGTAGGTCTGGTCACTGGGTGGGGGCCGAGATCATGTCCTGGATGCCATTTCTCAGTGTGAACAGCTAGTGAAGGAGCGGGGCATACATGAACGCAATGCGCCCTGGCGACTCTACTTCCGGAAGGAAATCTTCACCCCTTGGCACAACTCCCAGGAGGACCCTATCAGCACTGATCTCATTTACCACCAGGTCATTCGTGGCATCCGGTTTGGAGAGTACCGTTGTGAGAAGGTGGGTCTCCTTATTCAACCTCCTAATGAGACAAAATCGTATTAACACTTCCTACATCAAAAAGCAAGGAGACGAAGTTTCTAGTGGCTGTGAACAACCCTTCCCTTCTTAAGGAACAGTTCCTGTCCAGGTGATTGTTCCAGATGTCACACCGGCACCTGTAATTAACACTTCTTTTTACCTGCAGCTTTCAGTTCATGTGGCAGCTGGGAGCATGTCCAAAGGGGCAATTTAGGTCTTTTTAAAACATCTTTACTAATAATTTCTTTGATGCTATGACTGTGTGAAGTTCATCTGTCCTTAATCTGGATGACTGTCAAGAGTCATCCAGACAAAAATGGAGAAAACCCATTCCTAACCTGGCTTCAAGGTTGAACAAGGCTAACTGGACTCCATGACATCTCGCGAGGCCTCTTTTAATGCATAATTTGTTACAGGAGGAGGATTTGGTGGAGATAGGTGCAAAATACTGTTACATCCAGTTTGGAGATTCCATCCACAATGAACTTGTGCAGAAGGTGCTACATGACTGTATCCCAGTGAAACAGCTGAAGTCCAAGCCCCTGGAAAAGTGGGTGAGCCTCATAACCTACACACATGCTAAGGTAAGAGGTTTATGTGGTACTGCTGGGTAACCACACTCAAGCACCAGCTTTTGCTTCCTTCACCATTTCCTTTTATGAATAGTCTGTTGAGGGAAGATGGAAAAAGCATCTCAGTTTGTATTCCAAATATCTAATTAAGACTGGAAGAGTGAAGAAGCTTTCCACTCACTCTTCTATATAGGGCTCAACAGGGGTGCAGAACTAAAAAAAATGAATTTAAATCTCTGAACAGAGTATCTTTTAAGGCTCTCTATCTTTCATTTGACAGCTGAGTCAGGATGGGCATGGGATGGAATGATCTGAATGGGTTACATGAATTATTTCCATGGCACCCATGGAAATGACTGTTAGACTCTGACAGACGAGTCAGTGGGGATTTGTGGGAAATTTGGGATCCACATACTTGTGGGCAGCCTCAGCTGCATGTGGCTTGGGCCCCTGGAGTCTGTTTCTGATTCTACTTTCTCCAGGTACCCTCGACACCAGTGATAGCAGAGGGCTGTTGGGAACCTCTGGGACTAGGCCTGCTCTTTATTGTTTACAGATCATGCAAACCAAATTTTACTGAGAAAACCTTGGGTGTGTGTTTATACTGCAGGCCCCATACACACAGGATCGTCTCTCCCGACAGACTGTGAAAGAACAGCTTGTAGATTTTGCTCGCTTTCAGTGGCCTTTGCTTTTTTCACGATTCTTTGAAGTCACTAAGTTTTCAGGTAATGTCTGGAGTCTGGGAGTAGAGAACAGATATAAGATCAACAGAAGAGGACTTTTATAGCATTGGTAAGGAATTTTTTCTGCATTTTTCAGGTCCCAGCTTGCCCAAGAACCACTTTATTGTTGCTGTAAATTGGAAAGGTATCTGCTTCTTGGATGAGTCAGAAAAGCGGCTCCTCGAGCTGGCTTTCCCAGAGATAATTGGCATCCACACCAACAGGTGAGTGCCCCATAAAGGCAAGATCTGAAGAAGGCATCTCTGCCCATATTCAGAAAGGATCTTCCATGTAGGCGGGAGGTGTACTTTCTTTACTGCCCCCCTAGGTGATTTGATCTGAGCCTAGTTCTGGGAAACAGAAAGGGACAAGTTCTGCACAGCCTGAAAAGGAAATACTGAAATGGCTGAATCTTCCCAGCTGGTGGAAGCAAAGCCTGCTCAGTCACAAAGGTGTAAGGAAGCGCAGACATGCGTCGAGACAAGAATGGCCCAAATAACTAACGTGGTTAAGCCATCGTCTGTTGTGCATGCTGGGAGTTTGTATACTTCTTGGGTGTGATGGACCTGAATGGGATAATAAGAGGGTAACCATCGGCTTGCTCAGGGCACACATCTTGCATCAGATCGAGAATAGGGTCTTACATAAACAAAAACCACCTCTGTGAGGACTGTCACAGATGTAATTAGTTGCCCTGTTACTCCGAAAGAAGGGTGTTCTTTTGTCTATAATGAAGCACTTTTTGTGCAAAATGTGGTGGAGTCCACGATGAACCTGAACCACTTCAGTCCTTCACACCTAGCAGCTCATGAGAAGGCAAATTAAGAACTACCAGTACTCACTGCAACGGAGCTGTCTGCAAGCGGTGTAGGTGCCTTGGCTGTGATTGCAGATGGGTCTGTAGGTTTTCCAGGTGCTCTGATAACGAACTGTTGAATAATACATAGGGCAGTGAAGTCATTTGGACAGAGTTGCACTCTCATCACACTTCGTGCCGAGGAGTTTGTCCTGACATCTGTAAATAGCGTTGTCATTGCTGAACTGGTGGTCATGTTCCTGGAAGGACTGAAGAAGAGATCACGATTTGCTGTCGCAATGCATGAGAAAAAATCCCAAGGTAAGTCCTGCAACTTTACTTCTGGGTAGGGAAGAAATCTTGAGAGAACACACAGCACTTATTTGAAAGAGCTCAAAGGGAAGGAGGACAACTTCAGCAAGAGTCCCTTTGCTCCAGGAGGAATGCCTAGTGATCAGCACAGCAGTAGAGAGCACAGGGCAGTGTGATTCAACACCTTTGCATACAAATTACCCTTCCTTCTCCCTTCTACTTCTTCACATGTTTTATTTAGATATTACAGTGTCCAACAACTCAGCCTGCTTATAGGAGAAAGTTGGAGCTGGGCTTGCTGGAAATGCTTTCCAGCAAAGTTTCACAGAGGTGGTAAACTGGAATTTTCTGTGGAATATAGTTGGGTGGAACAAACAAGAGGGGATTAGAACGTAAACATTATCTTCACCTACTTAGAGTTAGTGAGCTTCTTTCCATGCTTTGCTGCCAGTTCTAGACACAAATTCAGCATCTATTTGAATCGAATGGAGTTTTGCCATTGCCCTCAGAGGATCAAAATCGGCCTGTCAGAGGAAACTTAGGTGATTTCTCTCAAGTGTTACTGGATAATTAGCTCTATTTACACAAGTCACTTTCTACTGCAAATTGAGTTCAGGCCTTCAAAATACAATTCCCTTGTCTTTCACACTGCAATCCCTTTGCACTTTCTTGGACTGTCAAGCCTGAACAGTACTCCCTTATTCTGTTCTCCAGACGACCCTGCCATCCTGTCATTCAAGAAGGGAGACTTGCTAATCTTCACTGAAGACAAAAGGCTGGATGCAAACTCTGGCTGGATCTGTGCCCAGAATGAAAGGACAGGGAAAACAGGGAATGTATTTTTGGAAGAGATCTACATAATTCCTTCTCTCACAAAACCCTCTAGTCAAGTTCTGGTAAGAAAAGCTAAACACCCCCTTTGAAAAGACTGGAAGATAAATGATAATAACACTGTTAAATATGATTACATTTATAACTGGAAGTTAATTGTTCCTCCAAAGTCAGATGAGTTCTATGCCTCCCACTGAATCATTTCATTCTGTCCTGTCTGAAAACAAAACTAAACTTAGCCCGATCTCTAAGGAGAAAACTGCACTTGCACGAAAGCAATGACTTTCAAAAAAAACCCGTCAGCTCACCATTAGGGATTTCAGTGCCTGGAATTGGTCACAATTAATGAAAAATGGGTGTGCCATTGAAAGTTTCTGTATTCACACTGGACTTGATTGGTGATCATACACTATGTGTCAAGGGAAGATCTAAGTGCAGCAGGTTACTTTAAAAGAATATGCTATCTGAGGGAGTCAAGGTTTCCAATTGATCACACTGTTTGCTAATAAGTTTACTTTTAGTTCTGGAGACTCAGTGTATTGGATACTGTCCTAACAAGTAAAAAGCTGAAAAAGTGAGGGGGAAACACACCAGTGATAAGCAGGTGCATTTTTAACAAGTTTTGTGCTTTGGATAATCACACACATTTTGATAGTCACTACTGTTGGGTCTATGGAAATTACTTCCTGGAGTTGACTACTCCCAAGTCTTTCACCTGCATCTTTGAAGATGCTGCTTAGGGGACAGGTCTCCTGCAGCACAGAGCACTCAAGCTTAGTATATACCACCTGTGCATATACACGGAGTAACACTTGGCAATACGTGCAGAGACCTGTGTCCCTGTGATGTCCCAACATGTCTGTGTCATTCCAGAGTTTGCTGATGATGTCTCCAGACCAGAGGAGGACAGCTTCACAGAACTCCTGCATGGATGAACCTGATGAAGAGGATTTCAAAATGAAGCCTTACACCCTGGAGGAGTTCTCCTACGAACACTTCAGGTAAAGCTCTCTGGTACAGCGTGCACCCTAGGAAAGTTCTAGTTGATCTGTAGTGGTTCTTAAAACCTAGGATGTAACAGCATCTCCCATTTCTGATTGGGTTTCTTCTCTTTGTTCCCTGTAATGAAGTGTGACTTTGGACATGCAGAGATTCTGGCACACGGCCTGCTCATATCTTTTGTCTGCAGAAATGCAAAGGGAAGGGTAGAAGAACCCCAGCTGGACTTTCTTCTTTCCAGCAGGCCCTATTCTTACTTCTCATCCCTCCTTCAGCACTTACCAGCTAGCTGTGGTATGCAACATCTCAGGCCTCAGAAAGTAAGGGAAAAATTAATCTTGTAAAACGTCTCTTCTTTTTGAAGGCCTTCTCCCTTATGGATCTAAAAGAATATATATTTTCCTGTTCTTGTTGACCTGCATAATCAAAGGAGATGAGAGATCACTGTTTTGGGAAAGAACATGCCTAGATATAAGTCTCGGTGATGATGATCTCTTGTATTATTATTTCATAGCAATACTGATCCAGAAATTTTGTATTGCCTGCACTTGTCTTCATTCAGGACTCCTGAGAAGGAATCCATCAGCAAAGCTGTTCTCCAGAAATCCCGCGGGCGCAGTCAACTGTGGGCACACTCTAAGGAGCCCTTGAAACAGCCCTTGCTGAAGACAGCATGCACAGACCCTGATCTTCGGGACTTGGCTTGTCAGGCCTTCATTGATATCCTTTCACTCTTCCCTTTAGGACCTGAGGACACTCAGGGGAAGGAAGAGCTTCCACTAAACTCACTTCCATTGAGATAATACCACATCCACATTACAGGGGATATATTTACATCAAGGTGGGGGGTATCAACTCTGCACAACTTAGCATTATTTCCCTTTTCTACAGGGGAAGGGTTCCTATTCCCTCCCAATGCTCCATAATTCCTGATGGCTCACTTAACTGAAAATGTGGCTTTAGGACTGAGTGAGGTTCACTGCATAAACCCAGAGCAAGCAGCTAATACAGTACAAATCACAGCCAAGCAGTGACTGCTGCATAGGAAAAGGGGGTAAGGAACAGGCAGGGAATATGTTCCAGACTCTCCTCCCAGTTATTTTTTTCTTAGACATCAGCAGAGTCACTAACAAGTTAGGATCCAGGCAAGACTTCCCATTTACCTTCCAGAACTGGCCTGCCTTTGTCCTTAACAGCACATTCACCCATCATGAAGTTCATGGGAGACTATCCCTCAAAACAGGCACACTCCTCTGTGGAAGTCACTGACCAGATATTTGTAGCAGCCATCCAGGAAGAGGTCCTGCGAGATGAGATCTACTGTCAGATCATGAAGCAACTGACTGAGAACCGAAACAGGTACTCACTCACCTGTGTGCAAACACCCTGCTTCTTCAGAGCTGGGGCTCAAGTGCAGGTGGTGAGCAACACCTGTGATGGGGTGGGGGCAGAGGGGAAGGATGGCCAAAGGTTGGAGTGAGACCTTCCCTTCCCCCTTTTCCCAGGCAGTGCTGGGGGACTCACCCTTGCAGAGCACTCAGGACCGCTGATGGCAGTAATAGGCCACAGAGCAGGACTGTTACTTGTCTCCCTTGGGCTGCTTTGCTCCCATCAGCATTCAGTGCTTGTCTCTGCAGTATGGTGTGAGGCTGGCAAGGCATTACTGAAGCCCTCTTACTCCCAAGGCAGCCTGTGGAGAAAATAACGGCACTGCAAAGAGTTCTTATATGTTTTCAGTGACTGCACTGACAGCCCTCCATTTGTTCTAAGTTTCCCAGTGACATTATTTCTCTCCTGTAAGCACGTAGTTCACACTACATCTTTTACGACCATTGAATCCTTTTGAGTAGTTATATTAATTAGGTTACACAACTGGCTTGCAGAACAGGTTGGTTATACAGGCCCCTGCCCATGCATAAGTCTCTGAAACAGGCTGGTGTTTACTTCCCCACTCATAAAATTACCATCTGACCTACTTCCAGAGGAACTGAATTGCAAAAAGAAGCTTAAAATACTAATTATTAACAAAACAGTTTGTTTCTATCTGCACTGTGTTACTGCAGAAGTCAGAGAAGGAACTTCTATTTGTTTAAATTTTTTCTTACTATTCCAAAAATATGAAACTTAGTGGAGCTTCTACCGTGAGTGTAGCTATTAAATGGTAAATTCCCTTGCCTGCAGTAAATCTTACAGGCTACTTCACACATAGTCTGTAACCATGGTGCCAGTGTCATGCCCGATGTACTCTAACAATTTAGTCCTGTGGGTCATTCACTGTTCTGAGAGGAATCACTGACGTGGAAAACACAATGCTTGAAAGGTGGCCATTTCCATATATTTTCATTAGAACAGCCAGATTAACAAATCTTTCATCCTTGCCAGGCTACTGCCCTGTGGGCCATGTCATGGTCTCACATACACACAAACACTACTGATCTATAGAGTATAAATAGTATTAAAATAGTGTATCTTCCTCTGCAAAATTAGAAAAGTAAATGGGAATAAAGAAGCCAGGAGCTCTTTATTCATCAGTCTGGTGCCCATTCAAAGGTAGACCTGCTGGCTTTCCCAATCAAAACCACTTCACACAATTTAGCATTTCAGAGCAATCCCTGGGACATTGCTGAAGTGTGTTCTGCTCCTGGCTTTGAAGGTAGAATGATGAGCACCTCCTGGCTGCACAGCCTTTCTTATCGGTGAGACGCCAGGAGAGCTTTGACAGGCAGATTTCACAGGTCCAGAGGCTGGAGGAACTGGCTTTCTGCCTGAAAATTGTACAGACTTGATGTGGAGTTGTGAAGAACTGTAACTACCTCGTTACACAATGCCACCTACCTGCTCATTATTCAGAGCAGGAGCGCGCGTAAGGGAAAGCCAATTACCAGCACAGCGCGCATGCTCCAAGCAACGCTGGCTAGCACAGAGGGCAGGTGAATAGCTGATAAAGCACAATCCAAATGCGTGTGAGCTTGAACAGCAAAATTGACAGTGGCTGTCCAAGAGGATGGCACCGGGGACACTGCTGCCAAGATGGCTCTTAAACTGGAGCTTATATTTATTCATGAGATTTGCAACTGTCATGAATATTTATCAGCCAGGATTTAGCATTGTTTTCACATACAGGCTGCACAAAAGACGTCTGCCGGATCCCGTGTGAAGGCTCTGTTGATTTGCAGTGCCCTGCTGAATGGCACAAAATACCATGAAGGGGGTGTTTCTCTGCCCTATAGCTGGTGTGTAGTCAAACAAAGAATTCTGCGTGGCTATCGCAGAACCGTTTGCTCTGTGCTGACAGGTACAGCGTGACCAAGGGCTGGCAGCTCCTTTGGCTCTGCACTGGCCTGTTCCCACCCAGCAAGTCCCTGCTGAAACATGCCCAGAAGTTCATGGAGACACGTCAGAAAGAAACACTCGCCCTGGAGTGCAGTCGGAGGATTCAGACAGTGATGAGGTAAGCGACCCGGCAAAGAGCCAGCTCAAAGTGTTCAAAAATCATGAATCAGGTGCCAAAAACACATGGGCTGAAATATTGAGACCCTTACTTCCCATTCTTTCTTTACATCATTTTTAATTCTCTTGCGGGCTTTGAACCTCTAAGAGAGGTCTGTGTGAGTTTCACTTTTTTCTTTCACGGAGTTAGCAACATTTTAAAAGTTCAGCATCACACATAATCACTTGATTCCCAGAGCTGGGTGTTTCAAACATCCTAAAGGGCACACAGCTTGAAATGAAATGCTGGGTTGTCATTGATGAGGTCCTGACCTTGCTCCTTTGGTGAGGCAGCATGTCCTTCTCCCACTTAAACGTGCCTGAGGATTAGTTCTGAGTTTGCTGATTCTCAGTAGCACAGATCTGCACACATGCAGCTAAAACTGCTGGGTTTTACTCATAGTGGGGTGGCACCACCGAAGTCACTGACATCTGCAGAGTGCTGATGTGGCTCTGTTGGTTTCTGATGGTGAAGCAAAGCAGATCCATGCTGGGAAGAGAGGATCAACACAATCAATTCCTATTCTTTGAAGAAACCCAAATCAGCATAAGCCCTGACACACAGCTCTCACAGCAAGGCACTTGTCAGTCTGCTAGGCATCCCCCCAGTCCTGGTGAGGGTTGAAGCAACAAGGCCTCCAAACCACAGTGCTTCCTGAGCTTCTGAATGACTTGGTAGTGTAACAAAAGTGGCACAATCAGAGAGAGTGGAAGGGCTACCAGGATTTCAGGAAGGATCAACTGAACTGGGGTAACGGGTATAAATTGAAATCAGGGAGGTTTAGATTAGATACCAGGAAGAAGTTCTTCCCGTAGAGGGTGGGGAGGCACTGGAACAGGTTGCCCAGAGAAGCTGTGGATGCCCCATCCCTGGAAGTGTTCAAGGCCAGGCTGGATGTGGCTTTGAGCGGCCTGGTCTAGTGCAAGGTGTCCCTGTCCATGGCAGGGGGGTTGGAACTAGATGATCTTTAAGGTCCCTGCCAACCCAAACCATTCTGTGATTCTATGATTCTATGAACTGTAAGGGGAAGTTTTCCCTAAGTTCCTCCAGGCACTGGAATTACCTCGCAGCCTATATTGCAGCCCTGCCTCTGGTCTGAGGCCTGTGGGTCAGGCTTAAGGGGAATGCTAACACAGTGCTACCCCTTGCAGAAGCTGTCCCTTGCAGTGGATAGGTTTTGGCACTACAGGGGAAATGTCACTGCACACTGAACTCGTCTTTGAAGTGCCTGAAAAATGCATGGTGAGGAATGCTATTAATTGCTTTGTCTATGGAGAAGAATGAAAAATTCCTGACTCCCTATATCATGTGCTATTCATGCTCTAAGCCCCGCTGAGCTGTACAGAGCTTCTTTAGAATGGGGAAACAGGAAGGGAAAAGCAGAACGGGCTGTTTGAGAGGAGAATTCTATCTGCTAAACTCCCCCAGCTCTGGAGCCTGAGGAAGAGGCACAAAGACAAATGTTTTTTTCTAAGAGCATTATATTTTCTTAAGATTAAACCTGTACCTGCTCTGGATTGGATAGGATAGGATAGCCCATAAGCTACCGTATGCAAAATCTCCAAATAGCCTGCTCTGTGCCACTAAGGGCAGCCCCAGAACATAATGTGGTAGATTTGTCCTCACATTTACTGTCTCAAGGGGTTTGCATGACTCAGACTGCAGGGCAGTTCCCTTGCTTTAAAAGGCAGCTCTGCTCTGAGGTATGATTTCAAAGCCCTGGATTGTACAGCTGAAGTGCCTCTTGAGTCAGTGATTACGTGCCAGCTCTTGTATAAAATGTGATGCTTCTAGCAGCCCTCCAAACTTTTCTGGTACTTGCCTCCTGAGCAACTCATTTTGTAGCTGAAGGCCTATCTTGTTGCTGATGCAAGAATTAAGTAAAATGTATTTCTCCTTGTGGCCACTATCTTCACACTTCAAGTAACAGTAAGGAAAAATGCTGTGAATACATAGAAGGGGTAATGGTACTGGCTGGGAAGGTGCCTTTTTCATGTGACCTTGCAGTGCAGAACACTTTTAATATACATGCTAATAAGACCCTCAGTTTCTTGCTGTTAATCCACTGATTTGCACTGGGGTGAAGGTCCATTGGAGCCTGCCCCACTGCACAGTACTAGCATTTTGGATGGAGTCTGTTGTTCAGCTCCTTAAAGATTAAACATCCAGCACTGATCTCTCTTGCGATGGTGGTGGCATTTTCCAGGAATGGCTCCAGGAAGTGGGCACCTCATCCTGTGGAGGTTGAGGCCATCTTACAGAACAACACTAAGATCTCACACAAGATTTGCTTCCCCAATGAAACAGAACAGGTGAGAACTTACTTGATTTCCCAGACTTGACCATTTTCCCAGTCATGATGTGTTCGTGCAGGAACATTTCAAGACTTTCAGTGTTCTTAGTTCTTCCTCTCCTCTGTCTAACAAGAGTCTTGCTGTCTCGTAGTCATTTGATGTGGGAACAAACACCAAAATCCGGACTCTGTGTCAGAACATTGCTTCCAAATTGCAGCTGAGCTCCTGGGAAGGTTTCAGCCTTTTTGTGAAGATTGCAGACAAGGTAACTCTTCTTGATTACAGCGGGGTAGCCAAACTCCCCCTCCTCTCTTACTTATTTACCAGAGCACCTAAAAGCTATATATGAAGCTAAGCAACAGAGCAGGCCATTACTGTTTCTGTCTTACTGAGGGGATACAACCTAGGCTCAAACTTTTAGCACCTGACATTTTCATTCTCTTGAAGGGGCTGGAGAGGCAGGGTTTCTACCAGTCTACTGAAGACAACAGGCATTCTTGGAGCTGCTGGGGTGGTAGCAAATTGCATGTTGCATACTGATGGATTCAGGCCTTTCACACTCTGGCTTTGCCCAGGAGATGTGCTGCACGTGGACAGTACCCACTAGTGTAAGGGAGAGCTGTGGCTGACCAGCACCAGCCGATTGCTCTCTAGTTTCTCAGAAGCTTGCTTTGCCTGAGCTGAAGCTTGGGGTGGCTACCTTGCTGAGAGGTCCCTTCTCTCTGGAGCTGCGATCAAGGCAAAAAGAGCACTGAGTAAGCACAGGAAGGTTTTGATGTACTGCATTCCTGAAAAGAGCAACCAATGTTTCACAAAGAAGAGATGGCTAAGAATAAGGTTCTTGAGCATCTTCAGCTTGACTTCAATAAGAAGATGCAATAAAAATCCCCATATGAAATGTAAATAATTTGAGCCTTCCTCCTGCTATTTCTCTACTTCTTACCCTTGCCTGTCTTTCCTGCTGTAATTGGGCTCTCTCATGGTAGACAGGGAAGGAAAATTCATCCTGATACTTGGGTATGTTGACACAGGCAGTATTCTATATGATGTGATAATCCCTCCTTTCCCCCCTTCACTGCTTGGCTTCTTCCAGGTGATCAGTCAGAATGAAGCAGACTACTTCTTTGACTCACTAAGGCAGGTGACAGACTGGAACAGGAGGAACAAACCAGGGAAAGATGGTAAGGAGAAGGCCAGCATAACAAGAAGCTGCATGAGATGCTGTGTTGAACTGGGGGAACAGCAAATTTATCCAGTAGGATTTACTCCCTCTCGGGAAGTGTGTGGCAGAGCCTTATTAGATCATTTTTGTTTGTACATACATGGTTACTGCCTGCACCAGCAGTAAGATCCAGTGACCTGATGCAGCCAAGCACTGGCTATCAGAAACACCAGAACACTGGGGGCAGGGGGGAGGAAATTCCAGAAATTTTAAATTGGTACCAAAGATTTTTTTGACCTGCTGCATCCAAAACAGACAGCTGGATGCACAGAAGTTAAATAGGCCGATACTCTTCACAGTCCAAGGCTCAAGCAGTACCAGATCAGGTATCAGCCAACACATCTAAATAGGAACTTTACAAAGTGTCACTCGCATTCCTTTTAGATAATTGCCTGGTGGTACCAAAGAACAAGTGCTGTTGCCAGGGGAACACTTGTTAAACAACATAACACCAATGACAGCAATCCTTTGCACTTCAGCCCCATGTATAACATTCATTTTGTAAACTACATTGAACTCAAACTCCACTCAAATTTCACATTTGTTTATCCTGACCTTTGCTTATTTCAGGACAGCTTGAGGTTCAACTTCCTGAAGCACTGTCTATGTATCACACTATATATTGCACTATTTACATATCTAAGACTTTCTAACTTCTCTCTTCTCCCCACAGCTGATACAGCTGCTAGGAGCTCTAAAAATCACAGCATGAAGATGTGGGTGCACTAATGCACGATTCATTGCTGTAAACACAGCCATCAGGGAGTGTACCTGCATCCCTATAACAGAACCAGGTGTGCTGCACATCCACAGGCAGCTGTCATGAGCACCAAGAAATAACAGGCACTCGCATTGCCAGCACCTTCAGCTTCCTCCTCCATCTCTGAATAGCCTGCACCTTAGATCATTACAGGATCAGTGCCCAGGAACTGATAATTCATCACTTCCTCAGTCACCTAAAGTGGCCTTTTGTACCTTTTTGTTAGTAATTTTGTTTGTTACTATTAAAACCAGAATTACATTTCTGAAGAAACTCACAAGCCATCTAAAACCTGCAGAACTCTGCAGTGATACAGAGCTTACTAACAAGATGTTGTTTCCTTAGGGGCTACTATGTCTGTGGCTTATGAGGTGTACTTCATGAGAAAGCTGTGGCTGAATGTAACTCCTGGGAAGGATCTGAAAGCTGATTCCATTTTTCATTACCATCAGGTAACCAGCTCCTTAAAGCATAAATACAACAGTAGGCAACGTGATCTAAGAAATACTCCTGAGAAAGTAAGCCTGCTGGAGTATTACTGTCTCCCTCACCAATGCCTGCATTATAGAGCCTCCAGAGGAATGCCTGGAGGGCACAGTTCAGCCTCAGGAGCAGATTTACTTCTCAGAGTGTTCGCACCTCAGCTATATTGTTTGTGGTAGGATCACAGCTCCCTTACCTAATTGTTCCTTGTCTTGCTCCATAATTGTGTGGAGAATCACAGAATGGTTTGGGTAGGAAAGGACCTTTAGAGATCATCCAGACAACTTCCAGGAGTCAAAAGTTCTTGGGACATCCTTGGACTCTGTTTGGCAAGACTCACATCCTGACCTCACAACTTTAGAATGCATAAGTCAGTGTTTGCTTCAGCCCGTTCTGTCTGGATTCAGAACTGATCTCTTCCAGGAGCTGCCAAAGTACCTCAGAGGCTACCACAAGTGTTCCAAGGATGAAGCTGTCCAGCTGGCAGGGCTGATTTATAAAGTGCGCTTCAACAATGATCGCACACAGCTGGCAACCATCCCAAAAATCCTGAAGGAGCTGGTGCCAGACAATCTGCTCCGAGCAATCTCACCAGATGAGTGGAAGAAGGTAAGAACATCAGCTTCCACTAATCATACTCCTTCCACAGAGCTTTATGATAGAAGACAGACATCGAGCCACACTACGTTTTTGATCTGACACTCTCTGAAAGCAGAAAATGTGATACAGGTCTGTGGGCATTCTGAATTGTTTCATCCCATATTGCCCCTCTGCCCTGATATCCATTCCCTTGGGCTCCTGGGCTTCCTTCACCCAGCTCATTGGTAAGGAACACTGGGGTGGTTCTGGCTCCACCCTGCCCCGGGGCATGGTAGGCTATTTTCATTTTCAGACTCTTCTGTTACTGTGGGCAAAAAGACTGATCTTGGGGATGATCTGATGCTGTCTTTAGTGCTAATGCTGGACACTGGAAACCTGCCTGTTTCCAACTGAATACGCGTTGTATTCTTTTTTCTAAACAGAGCATTATTGCAGCATATAGTAAACACGAAGGAAAAACTGTGGATGAGGCCAAGATTGCCTTCTTGAAAATGGTATACCGGTGGCCAACATTTGGATCAGCCTTCTTTGAGGTGAAGGTAGGTTTTGAGACCTGGATGAAGGGCTTTGGTAGTAGACCACCACTGGGGAAAATGGACTGACTGTAATTCCGTATCTGTGTAAGAGAGATTACATGATAAAGCTGAATTCTCATCATCCATTGAGGAAAACCTGAAAGTGAGGGGTTCTTTATCCACTCTGAACTATGCCTGTTATTTACTAGCTATGATGTTGCTCCAGTTGTAATACCTAATACTACAACCTTGCAGTAGATACTTAATTGTCCTGGCATTGTTCTCCACAACAAAATGCTGCCAGATCTTGTATCTCTGGAGGCTCTGCCCTCAGAACAGGACTGTACTAATCCTCTCATTCTGCAGTGGATAACTCCAGGACGATTACTACTTGCTACCTTTAATTTCTCCTCGCTAGGCTCTTAGCTGGTTTGCAACCAACCATTAAGCCTACTACCAGATAGCCTAGGAAATAACGAAAACAATTCTGCTTTTATGTAGCAGCTGCTTAAGTCATCAATAGATGGCAAAAAAAGTCAACCTTAGCAACAGTTACACAATACTGAAGAGCTTTATGTTTCAGTTTTTATTTGGTAAAGAGAACAAGCAGCACTGGACACTCTGAAGGGTCACTATGAATCTGATATGGATCATTTAGATCATCATTTCTTCACTTTCTGCTTATTTTGCTCTGCTACCTGTTTATAGCAAACCTCGGAGCCAAATTTCCCAGAGATTGTGCTGATTGCAATCAACAAGCAAGGAGTCTCACTGATACACCACAAGACAAAGGTAACAGTTGCTTCTCAAGGGTCTGTCTAAGGAAGGATTTAACTGACCATTCCAACTTAGGGACAGCACCAGGACCTTCTCCCTGAATAGTAGGAGAGGATAGAGTCCCTCTATTAATTTTGTGTGAAACTGAACAAAATGCTATTGCCTCAAGTCACTTCTCTGCAGTTTCTATACTGGAAAGGAAACAGTGTAGAGCATCTCTGAAAAAAAGCAGTAATCATGATGGACCTGGGCAAAGTGGGAAGATCGGGCATACACATGGATGGACAGTGCACTAGGGAACATGCTTCAGAAAAAGGCTTTGCAGGAAACCCAAGCTGTCTAAAAGGTCAGGTCGAATGACAGTGTTTACCAGCTCTCTAACCCAGTCTGATCTTACCAAGTCCCCAGGCAAAAGCATTTATGAGTATCACTATTTGCTTTTCTTGAGAAAACAAATACCCAGGGAGTTTTAGATGATTGTAAATGTAACGGCAGTTTGCTAAGGCGAAGATCAACATATAATGAAAGGAAGTCTTATTAGAGTGATTAAGACTCACCTGCTTGGTGAAAATACAATTTACCACTAATCTGGATTCATGCCCTACCTTGATCCACTGTGTTTATAAATAAAGTGGGAAAGAAAAAGAATGCTCTGGCTCTACAGGTTTTCTTACGCAACAGCCCATTTTCCTTTGAGAAATGTTCTTTAGTTCAGTTTGTTTCCCATTACAGGATATTTTAACAGTCTACCCCTTCAACAAAATCTCCAATTGGAGCAGTGGGAGCACATACTTTCACATGACAATAGGGAACCTGGTACGAGGAAGCCGGATCTTATGTGAAACATCTCTGGTAAGAAGAGTTTTGTCAACTTAAACACAAGAAACTCCTAATTTTTCCTTTACATCCAGAATTGCTACAAAACAATGGTGCCAAAACATATGTTAAGACCAATGCAGATAAAAAAAGCACTCGCTGGTATGTTGATAAAATTGTGGTTTAGAACTGGTTCAGTGCTATATAATGCCATCTGATGCAAAGACAAGATAAGCCAGAGACAAGAAAAAATTATAATTTCCCAAATTCTTCCCATACATCAAAATTCTATCTATCTGAGGCAATAAGAAAAGACTGCACTTAGCCACAAAAATACGTAAGAGGCTTTTTGTCTTGCGTGGTTTGATCCATCTATGCACTAACGCCATCCTTGTAAGATTTTACACTTTTCAGTGAATGGTATCACCTTTTTAAGAATTGGTTTCAGATTGTCCACAAACTCAGACAAGCATCACTGTATCGATATTTAAAGGTAAACGCGTAAGGATAACATAAAAACATTTAAGGGCTAACTTGTCTCACAGAAAAGCTTGGATTCCCAAGTACAAGATGTCAATCTATAGAATGCATGAATGGCAAGGAGACTGTAAAGCTATGCTCCGTGAAGTTTTGTACATCTGTGAAGGGAAGAGCAGAGGGAGGAGGAACAGATAAATAATTTACTGAAGAGTGATTGCTGTTGGAAGAAAAAATGTCCATGCAGGGAAGAACCTAAGAAGAAGATAAAGTTACTTTTGTTTGTGGAGCTCTTTGAGACTTAAGAATTTTCTTTCCTGGCAGGGTTACAAAATGGATGACCTGCTAACATCCTATGTACGCCTGCTAATGAATGCTGTAAACAAGCAGAAGAACCTCCCAGCCTGAGAGTGGAAATAGAACCCATGACTTATATCTGTGCCAAAATACCTGTAGTTTCATCTCCCAGAAGGAATGCCATTTAAAAAAATATTAATCTTGATGATCAGTCTTCTGATCACACACTGAACGAACTGTGTAAAAGAAATACTACAAGAGGTGAAATATCACCACAAGTGAGCGTGTGCTCTCAAATATCTGTAACACTTGTCTGTCTCAGATGTAGTATCAGAATTCCATGCAGATTTTGGATTTAGAGAAAGTTTAGCTGTATTTTAATGTTATATGGGGGTGGCGGGGGGGGAAGGAACCCTAATACAAGAGCCTCTTCTGATGCTCTAAATCTCTTCCATTCTTAAAGAGAGACAAACATTAACAATTGTCTTCCTCTTGGAAATAAAGTGTCCCCTTGTTGTACATGCTCTTACCAGATGCATAAACTCCTTGAGTCTTTGCTAACAAAGGTAATCTTATTTTTTTCCTCCAATTGGAAATTTTAGGACGGAGAAATGCCTTAGGATAAGTGGAAACCTTGAAAGGCAAGATGCTGGTTTTCATCCTTTTATCCCTAGGTTACGTGCTGCAAGTCACAGTACACTATGACAGCCAGTTACCAGCAGAATATAACTGTCATTCCTGCATGCTGCTGTTAGCTGGCTGCCCCTGGTTTACCACTGCCTTCTTTAAATTAAATAGTTTTCTTTCTTCCACATTTTTAATGCACTTGGAAACTAACAACTGCTTTCTACTACAGTTCCTAGTAAGCATAAACAAACTCTGAAATCAGACTGGATTTTGGGTCCATTACTTTTACTCAGTTCCTCTTATTTCAAGTTATAGATGTGCTATTCAGTACAAATCAGAATCAGACAACTCAGTCTAACAGACTGCTGTTGAAAAGAGACTTTTCTGCTCTTTAAAAATGCCCTCAGCTTGCAGTTATGCAGACATTCGTTCATGAGACAAGAATAATTCCTGATCTTTTCTATTTCCTGTTTAGCAGGCACTTTGATTGGTAAAATTCGATTTAGCACTTGTTCATCTCTCAGACCTTTGTAAATTTGGTCCTGTAGGAACCAGAGTGTGCCCAGAGTGCAAAAAGCATATATGCACCATGGTGGTAGTCAGCCTAGATGCTTACCCCATCAGAGAACAAGTACTCCTTCCTCAGTGATGAGCCCTTCCTCGCTCACAGTGAAACATGGATATGTCTTAAAGCATTTACACAAAGTTCCTTGGGACACGATCTGGCAGTGCTGGAAAAGCAGCTCTGCTAGATCTCCCAGATTTGCCAATGTATGCACAATGGTTCTCTTGTTCCCTCAGATGAGCATGTGTGAAATTCAAAGGCTAATGGGAGTCTTGTACATGGGTGGCAGGGAAGAGCCCCACTATCTTTGTGCATCTCAGCGAGTGCCACACTTGTCAGAGTTAGTTGACCCTTTTGCATGCAATTAGATCTTCCTACTGTAATGTCCATTGCTGGCAATGGGAACGTTTGAGACTAAAGACTCGGAGTAGTTTTGTCATCCTATGTCTGATCTAAGACAGAAGCATTTAATACTTCACTTGTACAAAAAGAAATTTTGCAGCCAAACGGTATTGTTTCTGGTTTTTAAATAAACACTGCAGAAAATCAACTCCAATGTCTTTTTTTAACAAGAGAAGCGAATATTCATTCTAGATCCATGCAGCCTACACCTACCAAACATCCACTACGGCCTGTAAATTATCATAGCAACCCATCTACTTGTCATATACACAACACAATTTCTACAGCACAGCCTCTAAAAAGACGATAACCTTTTCTGCACATCCTCATCAACCAACACAGCACCACAGAAGCACAGATCCAAAACGTGAATTCACCACCACAGTGCACCACATTTGCACAATCCCCACAGCCCGAGAGTGTGTAACGCTCTCTGGCTCAGCACTGCAACTGTGATTTTTCTTTTTTTACTGTACAACATACAACTTTTTGACATTTGGGTTTTGTGTGAAGTTTTAAAATGTATCACAGTTAACTTTATTACAGGAACATCAAAAGGTACAGTATTACAACATTTGAATCCACAATCACAAGTTTCGGTTAGACAGCACAAACAATGTGATAAAATGAAAGCTCCACACGGTGCAGAATCCACACTGCTCATCAAGGCAAGTAGCTGCTAATTCTTTTACTCAGTCCATGCCATCCTCAGCACTTAACAGTGCTTTACAGACTAGTACAACCGCATTTATTACGTCTGTCTGCAATCTATTCCTTCACCATCCAACCACGTTTTTAAAAAGCATCAGTCACATCATCTAATACAAACCATGTGACATCTAGAAACTCTCTGTACAGAAGGTTGAACAACATCTGCCTACATTGCACAGACTGCTGTAGAAATAAAGACCAGAATGCAAACACTAGAGAGCAGAGTAGGCTGCCATAAAGAAATATTGTAAGCGATTAACATACCCTTTGAATGCAAACAAGCTTCACATACTGTGGTTTCTAAAAGCAAAACCATTTTCAAGTGTACTCAGTGAATATTAGTGATTTTAATTCAGTATGTATAGATATGAATGTAAACTATAAATGTATATAATGAGACAACAGCTTTTAGTAAGTGTAGATTTCTGAGCCAAGTTCAACCTTGATCTGAATCTATACTCTCCAGTGGTGTGATACCTCAGATGACTTTGGCCAGCATGTCTATTTACAGCAATGGAAAGAAGCATGCAGCTCATTTCTGACTGAGACCCTGACTTCATTTATAAAAACAAAACCGAAACCCAACCTGTCAGCCTACCAACACACTAAGGGAGAATTCATACATCTGCATTATATTTTCCTTCATTTTTAAAAAGTGGACTAAAGGAATAGAGGAAGATGCATTTATTTAAACTATTTATAGTTATTTCTCCTACTCCTTCAACTCCACTGTCCCACAAAGGGTATGACAGTACTACTCACTACTGTAACTCTGCACATTGCAGACTCTGGGCAGCAGGAGTATAGGAAAAATGATTGTGAAAAATTAATAACTTAAGAGTTACTCAGAGAACATCAGCCTCCACTAATATACCGATCAGGGATTATGATGATTTTTTCCCCTCACTAATTTTGGGAAATGCTCTGAAGATAAGGAGATAATCCAAATCCTAGAGAACTGAAGAGCTTATCAAAGAGAATGACATCAACTGTCCTTGCAAAATGGAAGCTGACTACGTTACTGAATTTCTAACACGAGACGAAGTGGTATCACGCATTAAATCTCTACTTGCAGTACAAAAGTAATTCCATTCACCTCTACATACGTGCATTTTCCATTGCTGAACTTGAGAGTGGCCACTGAAAGAATATTGCCTATTGCCTGCCAGTTACATAGTCTTCCCATATTCACCAGTAGCTCTGCGGCTGTGTGTTCCTACACCATCTTCCCAGAATCCTGAATGTACACAGCTGCTCAGATTTAGCATTAGACATGGCCTGTGAGTCAGATTATAGGAACAGACCTGAATGCTTTAAGCTAAGAAGAATCTGCATAACATACTGAACTGCACCTAGATCAGTAATTCTTGTGTCTTATGCAGTGAAAAAAATGCCAAGGAATAGGCTTACAAGGCCACTCTTTGCAGTGGCCATATACTACTGCACCAAAAGACATGCTGCTCTTTGTGCCCTTATCTAGAAGACCATTTAAAGGCTGGTGAGGTAACAGCGACTAACCATGTGTCCTCCTAAAGCCGTGACAAAAGCAGGTATTATTACTGTAACATACAGTGTGTATTGGTCAGAAGAGGATGGAAGAGTTCTACAGTTAAAACTAGGCCTATCCCCCCATCAGTGTTACAGTGGATGCAGTATACCCCAGTTAAACATTTATGGTAACTAACAGCAGCAAAAAGCAAAGCAGCTGAAGGAAAGTGACTTAGCAAAGCCACTGCCTATGACATGGTGTTGTACGTGGGACTGCACACAGTTAACCAGGATTTCCCACCACTGCTGTGGTATCAGTGGGGCAGTTCCATGGGTAGAAGCTACAGCAAGCCTGTTAACAGCTATCAATAGCGATGTAGCTATTGTCTTGTCTAGATCTATTCTGAGCAGAGTGGGATGTCAGTGAGGACAATTTTAAGGTAGATTATTGCCCCAATCCAGTTGCTGCTCACACACACAAGAAGTGAGGAAGCTTTAACTTCTTGCTAGCTAATTCACCTGGGGCTGCAGGGTGGTGCCTAGGCCCAGCTGTTGTGTTCATCTGAACTACTAAACTAGCCACTTTTGGAATTTAACTCATTCAAGAGACAGCAGTCCTCCAGTGCCTTCCATCCCGTCAACCTCATAAAAGGGCAGGCACAGTCTCCAGCTATTCATGGAGCAGGATTTTGAGGCTGCTTAGCTTGGTTCAGCACAAGAAACTATGGAGGGAACCTCCAGAGGTCTCAGAAGCTTACTATGATTATACAACACATGGGTGGACTCAGGAACAGCACTGCTGATGGCTCACCCCTAAAGAAATATCGAGAAACGTACTGGTTCCAAACCAGTACATTTCTCAGCACCTTGGGTTGTTCTAGAAGAGACAGTAGGACCAGTGAAACTTCACTAGTGAAAGGCAAAACTACAGAGCAGAACTACATATTTAAGTTGTACAGATTCATGTCTGAGGTCCCCTCTTTAAGTATACACAGGTCTTAAAAAGAAATGTGATGGGAAACTCTCATTTGGGTGAAAATTTTAAACAAAATATTATCTTTTTTTTCTGCACAAGTACACGTTTGCTATAAACTGTAAATATTAGACACCCCTTCATGTAATTGGGTTTTCTGCAATGTGACCAACAAGCATATTTATCTTTCAAATAAAGTGAGAACAATGGGAAAACTAAAGCGCTTAAATTGGTACCACATTATCAATCTGATTTCATCACGTAAAAGAATAACCATGGCTAAAGCCACATGGCCTCAAAAAATGTCAGCTATGCCAGTGGTAGGATATGTTTTGTGTTGACCATTACAAGTTCTAGTACCCATGTAGTAGCAGAGAACAAACTGAGAAAATTATAGTGTCAGTTTCTAACTAAATCTGTTGTTTCCCATAGCCACCTCCTCCTTAAGGAAAGCCCAACTATTTTGAAGAGGCTGACATGGCCTTGACAACTGAAAGGTCCTTAGTACTGAACAGGGAAGCAGCAAAGCAAACTTCTTCAGCTGTCTTAACACCGGACCTAAGCCAGACAAGCAAGCAGTACAGATGAGATGCAATAACTATTGGTTCCTGGGCTTTTTCAGTAAACTGCAAACCAGAAGGACTGTACAGAATCTGCATGTGCTCAGTAGAAATCTGGAGAAAGACCAGAACATCTTGCTTATAGCAAAGAGTGACAGCTTTCAGAATATCTGCCTACATATTAAAAAAACTAAAAATGTCTTCACCTAGGGTAAGAAAAGAAATCTTTAGACTTTAACTGAAACAGAGCAAATTGCACATTTCTTCCACTCCTACACTCAATCACTGTTTCCATATTCATTAGACTATAGAGGAATGGAAAGAGAACTACAGTTAAATTAAGGAAGGAAGACTGTGTACAATTCCACAAAGGTAGAATAAGTCATTATTAGCCAATTAATAGCCAGCCTGTAAACTGCTCAGGCAGAAATCACATTCCTCCTTCTGCCAGTGTTAATACACAACTGCTTGAGAAAAGGGGTAGTCAAGATGCAAGCTACATTTCCAGAAGCAGGGGAAGGTACTACTTATCTTTGGTTTCACTTGTTCTTAGTAATTGCCTCTGTGATCAAAAGCTGCTGTGAGCAGCAGCTAATGACTGTAAGAGTGCAGTCAGCAGACTGACAGACCTGTTTAAGCAGAGTTTAAGTCCAGAGCTTTGGGGTGTGCCTTCTTGGATGCCAGCTCTGACAACTTCTTCAGGCGTTTCTTCAGCTCCAGCGGGAACTTCTCATAGCACTTCTTGCATACAGGCTTCATGTCAAACTCCACAAACTTATTCCTTTAACACAAAGAAGAGCAAGCTATTAAAATGGTATTTGCAAATTATATACTTCACTACATCAAGTCTCCGTGCATTTACCTAAATGCTGTGTTTTGTGTTCTATTGTACATATAAAACAACTCGCTTCCTCATCTGGTCATGTAAGTATGACCAGAGAGATCGAATTCTCATCAGGGAACAAGGGCCTTTAGTATTGCTAGTTAAATAAACAGCAAGATTTTGCAGTATGTTTATAGGTAACAGTCTAAAACAATAATGTTGTTATCATGGAATGGAAGTGTCACTCCAAAGGTTCTCTTTGCGACGAATTAGAGCTCCTTCATGTACCAGGCCAGTGGGGCAAATGCAGCATAGTAGGATAAGAGTTTGAACCTGAGAAAGGAAAAATGTGGGATTCCTTTGGTTTTGGTCCCTCTTCTACATATTTGAGGTAACTAACAATATTTTCTTTCAAAATAATCTAAACAATTGCAAATACTGTCATGGAGGGGAGCATCCAGACTAAGGAGATGTGGAGGCTGCAGGTATTTCAGGATGGGCAGTTACTTGAAGTTTAGAGCTTTCACTCTGTACTGCTGAATGAGTTCTCCTCTTACCCAACATTCTTACATCATAGATTAATAAGGGAAAATCAGTTAGAGAGGATGCCAAGTCTCAGCTACCTTCTAGTTCGGAAAACAGTGGAATTATAAACACCTGCTCCCACAGAGAAATGGTGTATTTATTGCCCCTCAGAGAGGCACTGGCTCATGGCTCCCCCACGCTGATACCCTGCCTTAGGGGGCAAATGTCTCATGTGGTCCAAAATACAAACACTGACTTACTTCAGCGTAAGCTTGATGTTGCAGGTGGAGCAGGAGAAGCAATTCACACACCAGGCCTTGTTAAGAGCTGATACCACTGCAAAAGCACAAAATAAGAGGAAACTGCCAGATTATCTGAATTTGGATTTGTATCCAAATTCAAATGAGGCCAGATGTGACAAGAAACACTGGTGCCTTGAAACTGTGGGACTGCAACAGCTGCACTAACAAAGGGAACAAGGACAGCAACCCAAAACAAGGAGAGAACAAATCTTACCATCTCCCTCTATCACGTGGCTGCAGTTGTAGCAGACATCTCCAAAGAGCTGCACAGCAAAAGAAATAAGAACAGGAACTCATGTTACCGACTACTCAGGCTCCCCAAATTACACAGCTGGTGTGAACATTAAATCCTAACAATCAAAGAATTCCCAGATATTGCAGTAGTCCCAGATTTATCAATTTAACTCTTCTGAATAATTTCTCATACACTTGCCAAACAGTCTATGTTCCTCTGAATCTTATACCACTAAATACTACAAAACCTTTTTTGTTGATGCCTCACACTCCACCACTGTTAGAGGATCTCAAAATCCTGTACACATGGCAATTTGGAGAAAAGAGGATTGGTAGAATATGATGCTTACTATAGACAAACATCTCCTGATGCTTAGCTACATACATAAAAATAAAACCTACAGCTACTTTCAAAACAGTCACACTGATCTTTTATAAGAGAATAATTTATCTGACAAAAGAAAAAAAGAAATTTATCTGACAAACTCACAGATGTTCAGCAAAATCATACAGAAAAAATAGGTTTTAATTGCTTTTGAAACATCATTTTCTCATGCTTTAGACAGCACAACATTTATCTTAGGCCCACAGAAGCAAGCAATTATCAAAGAAGTGCACACAAATAGTTTTGGAGTAGAATTACAGGGATTTTAGTCAGTGTTTTTTTCTGTCAATGGCACAAATAAAAATCAACATCCCCAAGACATTTCTATGCTGTTCTCAGCATCACTTTTCTCATCTACCATGAAAAACTATTTCTTCTGTTAAAATTGCACTAATTTCTTTCTTAATATTGCAAAGCCTCTACAAATTCAGATTACGCAAAATATGCATAGCTTTGCGTATGCAAAATGCAAAAAAGCATTTGCCAGTCAAAGCAAACACCTACAGTACAGATGGCAGAATTTACCTGGTTATAGTGAGTTTCACAATAAGCCAGTCCTTTCTTCTCATAGTGTCGGTGCCCCAAGAATGGCTTCTCACATTTGGCACAAACAAAATGCTGTAAAAGAAACAAAAGACATTCAGTGGCATGCAAAGAGATTTTTCCATCACAAGCAAAAACTTCCATGGCTGCAAATCATGGCTTAATACAAGACGCTTCATCATAGACTGGTTTGGGTTGGAAGGAATCTTAAAGATCATCCAGTTCCAACCCCCTGCCATGGGCAGGGACACCTTCCACTAGACCAGGTTGCTCAAAGCCTCATCCAGCCTGGCCTTGAACACTTCCAGGGATGAGGCATCCATAGCTTCTCTGGGCAACCTGTTCCAGTGCCTCACCACCCTCCCCAGTAAGAACTTTTTCCTGGTATCTAATCTAAATCTACCTGCTTTCAGTTTGAAACTGTTACCTCTCAATGCTTTAATGAAACTCAGACAGGAAAATCTTTATGGAAGTATAATAAAAGAGGAAAATATTTATTCTACTATAGTAATTAAGGGTTGTATTAAAGATAGGTAGAAGACCTGCTGAAAGGGCGATCATCTTGTGGCTATAGTGACAGACTTGTGGACTATTATCTTGATTGTTTCACAGAAGAGAAACCAACATAAAACATGGTTGGTATGAATGCACTTCAAATGACCAGTATTATCTCTCTCAGTTCAATCAAGCCCTAGGAGGCTTAAATCACTAAAAACATAAATCACTAAAAAGCTTTGGAGCAAGCTGTGACAACTCAGCTGAAAGTTACAGAAACAATGAGCTTAAAAGTCTTAAAAAGCAAGAATTGCACTTGGCTCTGCCTACAGTGCAAATTCTAACACCGTTATGAACCTGTTAACTGGGGATGAAGAGGATATATCCAAGTGCTTCATAGTAAATATGTACATTTCTTAGTAAGTAAATGCTGTCCAGTGAACCACATTCTGCAAGAATCTTTACAATGAGGCTCAAGCATTTTAAAATTAAGGTTATTACTGTTGTGAAAGCATAATTTTCAGCTATCCTGGTGTCCCTGCTGTGTTGATTCACTACATAGGTGAAGACAACCTGAAATACAAACAATAGGATTTTGTCTGAATTCATGTATTACAGATCATGTACATCTCTGTAGCTTCCAACTAGCACTAGTCTGCTTCCAAAATGGCTCCTGAAGGAAGTTCCGGATTCAGAGAGGCCTCACCTCAACGTGCCACTGCTTTCCCAGAGCATTGACCACTCGTCCCTCAATGGGCCTGCGGCAGGCTCCACAGATGGGGATTCCCATCTTGTCGTGGCAGGGCAAGCAATACAGTTCTCCCTTCAGTTCCCGGGCCTCAGCAGTCAGCTCCTTCCTGAAAACAGAAACAAGTTGTGCTGGTTTTAGTTGGGATGGAGTTGGGATGGAGTTAACTTTCCTCACAGGAGCTAGTATGAGGCTACATTTTGGATTCGTGCTGAGAATATCGATAACATACTAACGTTTTCAGTTGTTGCTAAGTAATGTTTATACCAAGCCAAGGACTTTTTCAGTTTCTGACACCTCACCTGTGTTCCCAGCTTCTCCTCTACAAGAAGTAAGAGCACCAAGTGAAGCTCTTTAATGCCCGAGCTGAAGTTTTGGAAGACTAAACTTGAAAGTTAACATACTCTGGCAACACTGATGCTACAAATGCAGAGTCATTAGATTAAGCTAGTGAAATTCAGTTACTGTCAAGCCATTTTTGTAAAATAGCTTTCTCAGTTTACCAGGCAAGAGAACGTACATGGAATATCGTGTCTTCGTGCTAGATACTCTGGCAGAAATATAAGGTGCACTGACAGGGAACAAAGCAGTGTCGTACAAAGACTCGAGCTATGTTTGACTGGGATAGCTCAGGTACAAGGACCATCCCAGTAGTGCTCAGCACTGAGCCATTTACTTGATCCTTCAGCACTATTACCCATTCCAGGGCAGCACCATGCTCCAATTATACTGCCTTCATGGTAAGTCATTCAGGTCAGACAGCTATCAGCATGGCAATGGACTGTGCCAGAAGACTGACATCTTTTTTTATATCCAAGAATGCAAAGTGCAACTATTTTGAATAGCCTGTCAACAGCTGTCTTCGGACAGCGCTGTTACTGCAAACTGCACACAGCCTTTAGGTAAGTTTGTACCAAGGAACTATTTTCATTTTCAGTATAAAATAGTGTCACTCACGTTTAGGATAAAAGAACAATGAATAGCAAAATAAAACTCAAGTTCCTGTAGGCTTTCCAAATTTCTCTGAACTCCTCCTCACACAATTTCTGTCTGTTCAACAGTGTGAAGGCAGCAAAGTTGAGGCCTCGGAAAGGACTGCACTGCGGACTGTACTGCTTGTCTCTCTCCTTTTCTGTCAGAGTTTAGAATATGAGAACATACCCACAGTGGGTGCAGTTGAAGTGATCCGGGTGATAGGAATCATTCCGAAACATCAGAGGCTGTTCGTCAATGATCAGGTGGCATTTCTGACAGATGTACTTTCCCAGTCCCTTAGCTTTTTCCCGGTTATGGCACGGCCTGCACAGATGCCTAGTTAAACCAAGTAAAGAAAAGAAAATATTTATAAATTCTTTCTTCTAAAACTGTGTGAGGTGCATGCTGTAGGATGTACTTTATGTAACGGAATAAGTGTCTTCCAAGGTCAGTCTAAAGGTAATTCAGTTTTGTATCCTGTCTTTCACACTAGTTACACAGAGGAGCATGTGGATAGAACAGTCACAGAGTTGTATTTCTTAGAATACTCCTCCAACGTTCACTGTTTTATATCCCATCAGGGATGTCACCCTGTCATTCTTCTAGGTAACCTTTCCAGTTCTTCTAGATCCTTTCTGAGAGGTGAGCAAGGAAAGGTGGCAACATCCCCTCTCTCTTACTAACTATGGGATCCAGCTGTAACAGAGGCATTACAGCACTGGGAAGGAGTCGAGGAGAGAGAATAAAAAATATTAAACCAAAGCACATTGCTGGAATGCCTTTACCATGGCTGGATTCCTTAGTCCTCAACAGCTAGGACAAACAAGAGCCCACTGAATACTAGCTCTTCTTCCTACAAATTCCTTTTAATCCTAAGTGAAAGAAAACAGAGAATTATGCAATTTTGCAATTCTTTTTGGTAAATGTAACGTGTTCCTAACACATGTTCCAGAACATATTACAAGTACAGTCCTGAACAGGTAGATACTCCAAATTTCTGCTCGAAAAGCCTAGGTAAAGCCCTAGCAAACTTCTGTAAAGGCTGTTGGAAGCCACCAGTTTTACCCCAATATTTAGGAGCTCTGAGGAGAAGTTGTTCAGTTTGCTTGTCTATTACCTAGCCCTCTAGCTGCAATGCTGCAGGCTGGGAAGAATTTATGATAGAAAGAAAATGACAGAGGAATGACTTCTGTAGGTTTCTTTGTCACAAAACAGACAAGCCTGTTTAATTCCTTTCACTACATCACTATGTGAAACACTGGCTGAGATTTACAGGTCATTCGCAACAGACACCAGAGAAAAGGAAAAGTTCAAATGGAAAGGGTAGATTTATGGCTGAAGTAGTGGGTTCTTTGCAGGGCCCCTTCCAAAATTCTGCTGTAATGAATCACTTTACCCTTAGATCTGTAAAATGGGGATAAGAATACAACACAGATGTTGTTGTGAGACCTCAAACATTTATGACCCTCAGCTGGCAGGCGCCTGTCTAAGTGCTAAGTATCATTATTATTCTCTCCAAATCTGAGTCCTCCCGTCAGCAAGTGTCTCTCTCCAGGACTGGAACTACTGTCTGCCCAGACGGAGTCCAGAAAAAGCAGACAGCACCCCATTATAAGGAAACATGCAGCTGTGCTCATCTCAGCATAAAGGCATCAATTTTATTCAGCACTGTCAAATGCAGAGTAATTATACGGGGCAGGACATAGGGACCCTGAAGCAAGTGTCTTGAAAGAGACCCCTCTCATGCAGCTGAATAAGATGCCTTCAGCCATTTGCACTGATAAACTATTATCAACCCCTCCCCACTCACAAATCCTCTCTGCCATCCCATAGACCCTCCTCTATTGCAAGCAAAGGGAAGTGTTGGACACACTAAGCTGTTACCATAGCAGCCGCCCCTCTCCCTCTTCCCTTCTCCCTCTCCCCCTCCCCACTCCCACCATTATGGAATTATCCCATTCTGAAATGTCCTGTTGTGTCTATTAATACCAGAGTTCCCCCAAACAATGCTTCTCTCCACCCTCCTGAAATAACCATGGGACTCCAAGAAGTCTGTGTTCACGGCTGGGAGTTCAGTAGCAGCCCTTAGTAACCACCATGAACACTGGAATATTCATACAGTGTGTTCATATCTATAACAGCAGCAGCAACCCCAGTGCCAAGAGCTCAGCTGGGATGAAGACTGCTCTTCAGTGCTGGGGTGTCCTCTCCCCTGCTCTGTTGTATGCCTGAGCTGATAATGCACTATCAGAGCTAGAAGGACACTATATAGAGGGGCTTCCCTCTCCACCCTCAGCAACTCTGAAACTGTGTGCTCTTTTTGGATCATCTTAGTTTTCACCGTTGCTGCTTCTATTTGGCTTGCTGTCATCAGAAGGAATTCCTTGAGATTTTCCCCAAAAGGACCCTCTCATAGGACTGCACAGTAAAGAGGTAAGAGACAAACTTCTGTTAGCAGAATAATGAAGGAGCTTTCCTAATGGCATTAGTTTAGCTGGTGTCAGTAAGGTGGAAAGATACCCATGCAGAGGCGGGTGAATATAGTAGGAAATGTTTGAAATTAAGAACATGGAGCATTTTTTTGAACTTCAAAGAATAATTTCCTCACTCTACATCACTCCTCCAAAACACAAAAGTTTTCAAACTTCTGCACCTAACATACAGCCATTTGTGCCAGGAAAAATGACAGTTGTATGGTATGTTCAGTGCTCTCTGACACTGCTTTAATGCTCACAAGAAAAAAGTATTTCAGCTGAAGGGTGTGAGGCTCAGCAGGGAGTGGTTTTCAGGAGAGTAATTTCAGTCAGAAGTGGACCATTTCTGAAGATGAGTACTTTCAGTGAAAGACAGGAGACGCTCCCATTTGAACAAGACACTACAACCATAATCAAAACCCCACAAAGTAGCATAATCCCAAAGAATAAACTGCTCTAGCTGAGAGCAAGAACAGGAATTTCTGATATCTACTACAAACCCTAACATATAGTTCAAATTTACCTTCAGTGGGCATTACAACAAAAGGTAGCCAGGTAACTAACTTATAATGAGCTAAATATTTCTTATGCTTATTAGTTGTTTCATTAATGATAGATAGAACATCTGCTGAAAGAGTAATCAGGTTGTGTCTGTACTGACAACCCTGTGGATTGTTGTCTTGTTTGTTTCTGAGCAGAAGAGAACAGGGCACAAAATCCAGTCAGTGTGCATGCATTTCTAATGAGCAGAGACATCCCCATTACAGCTCAACGGTGGGAGGCCTGAGATAATGGCTCATTCCAGAACAGTGCACTGTTTAGCAATAAATAAATCACTAAATATTCACACAACACTAGGAGTGCAATCCAGGTGGAAATTACTGGTCAATGAGCCAGGCTCCTAAAGTAGTTTTCTGTCTGTGGAGTCAAAGTCTCTTGCATCACACAGCTTACCATAAACTACACATTCCAGGTCATTTGGGAAGGTTTCTAGTTTGCTCTTAGTATTCATACATACTAGTACAACAAGATTTCTAGGACTTTGAGTGGGTTTTCTGTAAGCATAACATACAAAAACCAAAGAAAAAACCTAAAAATTAAACACTTTCCTTTTAAATTGATTAGATAAAACCAGGCGAAATGGAAGTGGAACTGTAAATAACAGCAAAGGGCTTTCCCAACTGTCTACACAACACACTGTCAAGGAACTATTACCTTTGTAAAGTTGTAGCATTTTGTAGAAAGCATATCAGTTCTAAAAATAAGCTCAACAATGAATTCTAGTGACAGGTCATCTCTTTTCCTAACCTACTCAAGTGCTACACCACAATTTTCACGTCAACAAACAGAATTGTAAAAAAATCTGATTAAAATTTCCTTCTAATTTAAAACCTAAGCAAAATTAGAATGACGCATACTTCTGATTTCTGGCCAGGTAATGAAAAACACCTGTCTTCACCTTGCTCTAAAAAGCCAATTAGATAATAGCTGACATACCAGGCTTCTAGACAGCTCTGACATTCCCCTTTCTACTCCACCCCACAGTATTTTGCAGTGAAAGCATATCCAGATAGAAATCAACGGCACACTCAACGCTGCCATCAGTGAGGACAAAACTCGACTTTTAAGTCTTGGCTATTCCAAGTCTGGCACTGACACTCAGCTGAATCTGAATCACAAAGATCCTCCTTAGTAAATCAGCTCTAATAGAATCAGTTCAATATATCATGCTGCTAAACCCCTAGTATTCCACTTGTAAACAGGGAAAAAGTCTGTTTACTGCATCTCTTCCTGAACAGAGACAACCCTGTCTGTTCCATCAGACAACCCTTGCTTCTGCCTTTTCAGCTGATACAAGCCACATTTACTGCTTTCTCAGGTGGTGACACAAGCATGTACACAGAAATGCTTAGCCATCAGACCCCCCGATCACTGACAGGTGATCACCTGATTACATTTTTTGCAGATGGAAAGCATATTTAAACAAAGTGCCCGACACAAAAAAAGGGTACATAGCCAGAACATCAAGCGCTAGGTACCACTGTAAATTAACAGCCAGTAAAAAGGCATGGCCTCAGCGTGTTTCTCCTTTGGTATGCAAGAGAATCAAAAATACTTGCAGGTTTTACTTTGTAAGGGACAAATAAACACTAGAAACAAAAATTGCCAGCTCCTCTGCAAATCCAGGAAATTCATATTGAAAACTGCAACAGGGAGTTTTCTTGTTGTACAGGAAAGCAAGATGTCACATGTATTTTTTATAGATAAAATATCCCTTGGAAAAAGAGGGATGTACATTCTTCCTTGCACACGCACTTCTAGTAATTCCAAGTTAATAATTTATTGCCATCTCCAGGACTACAAAGAAGCATGCAGCCAGCGGTACCCATACACTCAAACCTAGCCTTTTTTGTGCCATAAACATGCAAGGTATCCAGGCAATGCATGGAGTGAGAAGGCCCCTCTGTGGCCACAGGAAGAAATTTCAGTTTCTGAATTGTATTCAGTCTCCCTTCTGCTGACTTTTGTCTCTTCAACTGTGAACAAAACAGAAGTGGTCCAGCATAATAATCTCTAGCCGTTGGAGCTTTCTGTCCACCTGAAAGTGACAGCAGCCAAACAAAACCAATTTTGTTTCCATTTTCCAATATACTGGTCTGCTCTTAATCCCATTTCAGTTTTTTGATTAGCCACCAGTATTTTTAGATATCCAAATAATCAGTTATGTTGGGAAGCTGGATGCATTGTGTAAAGCCTTGAATCAACTGTCTAATGATGTAAGATTTCAGCATATAGCCTAGCTTCTACCTGAGATTAAAGGTTTTGTCTAAAAATGTCAACAACCATCTTAAAATTTTATTCTTAGTAGAAGAAAATGGATATATTTAAAGATGTATTGAAAATTATGGAGAAATGGTCAATCAGTACCAAATGCAATGGTGAGCACGATGGAGGTACTGCTGCACATACACTAACACCCCTAAGGAATCCAAGAAACAGGGACAATGCTGGAAACTCAGACTGCCTGCATTCCCCTATCACCTATGGCCACAGATGAGAAAAGTATAAAAAGCCACGGGCAGGTGTCCAGAAAATCTCATCACTTCTTGTTGCTGCTGTTCAGGACCCTGCAGACGACAGACAGACTGGCAGACCTAAGCTCAGTTTTACTAAGCTGCTACATGGAAAAGGCCCTGGATAAGCTACAGTGGAGAGTTCAGGCTTTTGAGGGAAGAAGAGAGAGTGTTATGCTGGGAGAATTAGAAAGCTGAAGGGAAGTATGACACTTCAACAAGTAACCAACAGCATGGGGATTACTAATTATCTTTTCTGAGTCAATTCAGTGCCTTTTGCTGTTCAAATGAGATGCTGCTACCCATCTGAAAAGTTGGATGAAATGTAGTGTTAGAACTAGATGCATGTGCCTTTAGACTAAAATAATTCTCAAAGATTTACAGGAACCCTGTGTTTTTTTTAATAACAGCAATATCTGACCTGTCTTCCACCTCTTCTAGGAACAAGACATATTCTAAGCTCTGCCACCTTACAACAGGTAACCACGCTCAGAACAGCTGACTCGTTAGGAACTCTTCAGTCCTGAATCAGGCTTTCAAATTAAACATAGCAATTACTTTCCAGCCAGACATACAGAAACCACTTCCAGTGTTCCATTAACCAGACACATAAGCATGTCACCACTCTGTTAATGAACTGATTTCAGCAAAGGTTAGAGACAAGCTCATAACCAGCTAGCTGGCTTTTTAGCGTGGTTCCTTCAACAGAAATTAACGATCTGGAAAATCCAGCTGAGCAGGAGGTATATAGAATTTAAATATAAGGGTTTAAACTCAGACTGACCTGTATTAAATACCAATACTAGCTAACAGGAGACATGACTGATTTCCATGTGTGGTTCTCTGGGTGGGTTTTGGGTGTTTGTTTTTCCTTTTTTTCCCCCCCCCCCCCCAAAACCAGGCTCTTTTGTAATATACTGTCTAAATCTTTCAGGTTTTTGAAGCTTTTTTTTTTTTTTTCCCAAAACCGTGGTGAAAAATGAATGGCCCAGCAAACCCCTCAAGCCTACTCTTCCACTGCTCAAATCAATCAAATTTCTCTTTGGAAACGTCAGAGCAATGTGGCAAAGAGACACACCTGGAGAACATCCTTTTTGCTGCCTTCTACTTCCTGGACTTCATCCTGGCTTTTGTTGGCAATGCCCTGGCTCTTTGGCTCTTCATCCGGGACCAAAAGTCAGGCACACCTGCCAACATTTTCCTGATGCATCTTGCTGTGGCTGACCTGTCCTTTGTGCTGGTACTTCCCACACGGCTGGTGTACCATTTTTCTGGTAACCACTGGCCATTTGGTGAGATCCCATGCAGACTCACTGGCTTCCTTTTTTACCTCAACATGTATGCCAGTATCTACTTCCTCATGTGTATCAGCATCGACCGTTTCCTAGCCATCGTGCACCCTGTGAAGTCCATCAAGCTCCGCAGGTCCCTTTACGCCCATCTGGCGTGTGCCTTCCTATGGGTTATAGTTGGGGTTGCAATGGCACCTCTGCTGCTCAGCGTGCAGACGGTCGAGATGAAAAACACAACAATCTGCCTGCAGCTCTACAGAGAAAAGGCATCACGTCATGCCCTTGTGTCCTTAGCAGTGGCATTCACCTTCCCATTTGTTACTACAGTGACATGCTACTTATTAATCATCCGAAGCCTGAAGAGTGGGAACAGAGTTGAGAAACACCTGAAGGAAAAAGCTATCAAAATGATCATCATGGTCTTGATGATCTTTCTGATATGCTTTGTACCTTATCATGTCAATCGCTACATCTATATTCTCCACTACAATGGGACCAAAACTTCCTGCGAAACACAGCGTATTCTCGCCCTCAGTAACCGCATCACTTCCTGCCTCACGAGTCTAAATGGTGCCTTTGACCCAGTCATGTATTTTTTTGTAGCTGAGAAATTCCGCGAGGCTTTGTGCAACCTGTTTTGTGTTAAAAAGACTGTAATGTTGCCTCAAACGTACGAGGGTAAGACAAATGAAAGCTCACTAAGTGCTAAATCTGAACTGTGAACATGTATCTTACCACTGCTCCAACTCAAGAACGCTATATTCCACCAAAATCAGCTGAGGGTGCAAATATGCAGTGGGACAGCCCACCCAGAGCCAAACTCATCCTGAGGAGGGGAAGTTCTGTTGTTTTTATGGGACTGCAATTAGCAAGAACCCCTCTGATAAGAGATCACATGTTCTTGTCTTACTGAAACTGCAAACAGAAGTGCAGTTCTACTGATCTCCAAGATGTGAAACTGAGGGCTGATCACTTGGGAATAGGGAAGGGAGCAAAGAGGCTACTAAACGGACATTTAAAGCCCAACCCAACCTTAATTCCCAAAGCATTCAGTAACTACTCTTCCTCTGCACAATGAATACAGCCTACTTCAAAATTTTATATTGTGCCAGCAGCAGAGATCCACTCCTCAGACAGACCTGACTGATGAAAAGTCAGCATGCTTGCACATCTGGTTCAAGTCTCCAAATTCAAAGCGTTTATACATAGTAGACAGAAAATTGGTATGAAATGGTGGCGAGAAAAAAAAAAAAAAGACCAAAACACTGCGGTGCACCCAACCTGGACTGGAATTACGACAATTTTTTTTACTTCTTTCCATCATTCAGAGCTGGAGATGTATCACAACAGCCCATTCTAACAAGCTTAGATACCAAAAGAAAATCAATTAAGCCCAACTTCAAAAACTAAGGCGCAGAAGTTGCATGCAGGATGGAAGAGAAGAGGCAATTGAGAGGAATCCCTGCTGGACGGGGTACAGACATATAACCTTTCGCTCCCTTCTTCACCATTTAGTTAGTGAGACTATAAGCTCTAGAAAACTACTAGGCTTTGCTCAAGGCATATGAAAGCCTGCAGTTAACTATGAATTGTGCAACACTATCTGCTAACTGTTTGATTGTTTTATTTTTTATCACGGTATGTTTTGTACAAGTTCTCTTTCATGTTTTTATGTCTTATTTCTTAATTAAATGCATTAACCAAACCTTAGGACCATTTATATATTTCTGTACATAAAATGAATGATTTCCGAAGACCGGGGATTCACATGCTGAACAGGCTTTGCTGTAATCCTCCTGACCTTTTGCTGTATCTTGATTTCCTGCTCAGCAGCTTACTTGATAAATAGCCTGCCCAGGATCACAAAATCCATTTTTCTCACTTCCTATTCAGCCTCTTGCATGAAATCTCCTTCTTTTCCAGAACTCACAGAATCATAGACTGGTTTGGGGTGGAAGGGACCTCAAAGATCATCCAGTTCCAACCCCCCTGCCATGGGCAGGGACACCTTCCACTAGATCAGGCTGCTCCAAGCCTCATCCAGCCTGGCCTTGAACACTTCCAGGGATGGGGCATCCACAGCTTCTCTGGGCAACCTGTTCCAGTGCCTCCCCACCCTCTCTGTGAAGAACTTCTGCCTGATATCTAATCTAAACCTCCCCACTTGCAATTTAAACCCGTTCCCCCTTGTCCTGTCACTACAGGCCCTTGTAAAAAGTCCCCCTCAGCTTCCTTGTAGCCCTTTCAGGTACTGGAAGGTACTATAAGGTCTCCCCAGAGCCTTCTCCTCTCCAGGCTGAACAAGCCCAACTCTCTCAGCCTTTCATCACAAGAGAGGTGCTCCAGCCCTCTGAGCATCTTCATGGTCTCCTCTGGACTCGCTCCAACTGGTCTATATCCTTCTTATGTTGGGGGTCCCAGAGCTGGATGCAGTATTCCAGGTGGGGTCTCACCAGAGCAGAGCAGAGGGGGAGAATCCCCTCCCTCGACCTGCTGGCCACAATTCTGCTGATACAGCCCAGGATACCCTTGGCTTTCCATTTTCTCATGTCCTGACAGGCTATTCCTTAAAGCTTCTTCTGTACCTTTGCAAACTTTACCTCTCACTGCACAACTGACCGCTCTCAAATCTCACTACTGTATCAGTAACATATTGATAAAACTGTCAGAGCTCCTGCTCGATCTTACCTGCCAGCGTTCTTCACAAAACCCAGGTCAGCAAGTGCTACATCACAGAGCTCACAGCGGAAACATTCTGGGTGCCAGTTATTGTTCATTGCCTTGATGACACGCCCAATAATGAACTCACCTGCAAAAGGAAAGCAGCACCTTGAGAAGCATGCAGGAAACAGTCTTATCAAGGGTCTACTGCTCTTCATAATCCTACCATTTTAATTCCACAATAAATATTACAGTCTAACTTGGAAAACAACCCAGTTATTCCCACAACCAGGACACCCCAAACCACTGCTGGTATCATGCTTTGTTTCCCTCCAGAGCTCCTGCGCCTTAAAACGTCCTCAACAATCCCAGCCCGGGGGTGGATGCCACTGCGATGGTGGGAGGTTTGCACGGCCCTGTAACTGTTACCCCATGGTGTTAACATGTACCACATCTTACCACATTCCCCACAGCAAGGAGCAAACAGCATCTGAAAGTCATGCTCACAGTACTTCCGACCTTCAAACTGTGAACAAAACAAGAGAGAAGGAGCCCTCATGAATAACAGAACTACTCTTACATCTTGATAATTCAGCATGACTTTTCCATTGAAATGGCCAATTAGTCAAGATCATCAAATTTGTCAGTTCTAGCCCCCCACACCTGTTTTTAAACTGAGGATTTTTCTTAAAGAAATATCCAGGTATGGCTCAACTTCCTGGTGTATTTGAATAGCAATGCTGTTATGAGGCAGTAAAAATCATGAAATATCCAAATCCCTTTTCCTGCAGTTGGCTTTAATTTCATTTTTGCTTTAGTTTTTTCTTGCTCATGTAATTTAGAACTATGCCCCCTATATGAGGCTAAAACTCACAGCAAATTAAGAACGCAGCATGTTTAAAATAACATTTTATTCAAAATACATGCTTGCACATATTCTGTAAAAATATTTCAAGCTCATTTTTAAATGGGTTTGCAACTTCAGTTGCTCAACTGGAAAAAGTTTGGTACAAAATGTCCAGAAATTAAGTCAAAATTCACTTACGTATAATGAAATATTAAGAAACAATTTCTATTTTCTGTTTGAAATGCCTCTTGCCCAAAGAGCAAGCACACAGCTTTTGTTGCTACTGATGTATAAGAAGGAGCATGTGAGAAGGAAAAAACAGAAATTAAGTTGGAAGCACCTCAAAAAAATAGCAACAAAAGTTTAGGGCTAAGAAATTAAACATACAAGAAAGATGGACGTTCGTATTTCTGACAGAATTTTAACTTAATTCCTTGCATTTTAATGGTGCTATTTCTCTTCTCTTACGCACAGTATGAGGCCTCACCTCATAAAAAAGTCCATCTGGGAACTGACGGAAACACTGGGCGCAGACAAAGCAGTTTTCATGATAGAGCTCTCCATTGCTGTTCACAATCCTCTCTGCAGGATCAAATCGAGTCTGGCAGCGTTCACATACTGCATTTGCGAGAGCATCAGACATATTACTGGAATAAAGGCAAGAGGAAGAACATGAGCAATGACACATCCAATTACATGAGTATAATCATATCATCGACGTTTCCCCAAAATCTGTGAACACAACGTTTCCACGGCCTTCAACTGTATTTTACATGAAAAAAAAAAAAAAAAGACCAATGAGTCAATTCAGCACTGACATCAGTTAGAAATAATGCTCTTTTAACTCACACATACCAGAATGAGCTCATGTAGCACACTTACCTACTGCACACTTTTGGCTGCTTCACCAGTTTTTCGCCCCATTATGTCATCCAGTTAATAGCTCATACCAAATATCCACAATTTTAAATAAACCAGTAATAATAAATAAAATAAACACAACAATCCTGACTTCTTGGGATTTCTGGTCTCAGGATATGCACCTCCAAGGATTTTCTGATGTGTAATAAGCACTGAAAACCCACTGTAGACTCCTCCCCCGTACGGGACATTTCCCCCACTACCCAGCAGCTTATGTGCACAAGTTTCATTGGAAAATATTTGCATACAATGCCTGTGTCTTCCTGAGAAGTTGGTTGAAACTGTCAAAGTTTTAAAAAGGTAGGGGAAGAGAGAAGTCTCTCTGGCCGACTTGGAAAATACATCAGCTTCCTTTCCTCAAAGTGAGGCTAAACATGCCACAGCCACACTCACAAATCGTGTAAAGGACGTTTCGTCTATCCCCCCTAAAATGCATAACGACCCTAAACTTTTTCACAAAATTTTCACGCACTGAGAGCAACTAGAACAAGAGGCAGCAGAGCAGGCAGCAGGGCAGGCAGCAGCCTCACACCCCTGAG
>NW_010251391.1:11163-12377 GCF_000690775.1 Eurypyga helias | reverse complement strand
GCAGGCCCGCGCATCTGCAGCCAGTACAAATATCCTATGCTGTGACCTGGAGTGACCACTCAGTAAAAATACACTTTCTTTCTGCCACTGCAATCCCAAGGGTGGCAAAGCCCAAAAGAGACCATAATCTCAAGAATGAAGTACTGATTTAGCAGAAATTTCTTACAACTTGTTTCCTTATTGCAGTACGAAGGAGCCTTAAAAAACAGACATGGACCGGAATTATGGACAAGCAGGAAATCCTGTAATTTCATAAACTAGAGATCATAGGTTAAAAAAAACCCATTTTTATCCTGACAGAGTACCAAAGGAATAGGTCAACACAAAAACATCAGGGTTTGCAGCAAAGCCAAGAGACCTAATTGGCTTAGTTTTCAATCTTTCAGTTACATTATGCAAATGTGTACCAGGACTTAAAAATATAACCTCCCCATCAAGTATTTTTACCCTCCTGAAGAATCTGATGCCTGGATTTCAAGACTTCAGCCACGATTAAGAAAGCCTCATGTCAACATCAATGAAAAAGTTCCTCTGGGTTATGGAAGAAAACCGGGCAAAATAGGATTCCAGTGAGTTTCCCATGCACCAGTAAATATTACACCCTACGCACTAACAGCAAAGCATGATTTAAGGTTGCTTTTGTTGGGGTTTTTGGTTTATAAACATGGAATCAACATTTTCAAAATCCTGATGTTTTGTCTTTCTCCAAAAGGAGTTTAACAGCATTCTAGGGAAGGAACGATACCCATCACTGCCACTACCCACTACCTACTGGCTGAACCCTGCAAGAACAGATCTGGGCCCTAGACAGCAGCACTTACAGCCTGCAATCTGCACAGCCACGTTTTGTACCAAACTGCACACCAAACATTACTGAACAGACTTATCCCGGGACAGGTTCTGACACAAGTCCCATGGCTGTGTTGGTGAGAAAGACAATGAAGATGTAGGGACTCAGTCGTAAGAATAAGGCTTTCAGGAGCCTTCATTCTGAAACGAGCATTTGGGGGCTGTCAAGACAGAATAAACCCTAACCGCATAAACAACATAAAATCTACTGGGAAACTGAAATTCCTAGTGGAAGTCAAATGCACTATTGTTCTGTGTTCTCACTGTCTTCCCTGAGCACAAAGTACAAGTTTGGATTTCATTTTTAACTCTCAAAAAGTTCATTTATCTCATTAATTTGCAAAAGCAAGAGAATATCAAGAGTC
>NW_010251391.1:0-11138 GCF_000690775.1 Eurypyga helias | reverse complement strand
ATATATGATGATACAAACAGAAAGTTCAACCCCTAGCTACAGAATTTTGCGCAAGATATTCCAATACTGTTTTAACAACAGATTATAATATGCAGCAAAAAATCACTAATGATTTTGCAAAACAGCATAGAACAAGCACTTCAAAGACTTGGAAAACATGACTTGGTTGATGCTGCCCAATGCCACAACGCAAATGAGCTAATGACTACGACTTGTTACTCATACATGAGAGAAACTGTTAGTCCAGGAAACTATAAAATAGAAGAACCTGTACACAAAGTAACACAGTTGTCTGCTTTAGCCACAACCCAGTTGAAATTTGTTGGGGAGAGCATAAAGGACAACTAAATCGCACATCTGCTCCTGACCAACATGTTTCCTGTAATACAAACCAGCAGCCGTGGCTCTTCGACAGTCATAGATCGACTGTTACCTCTCTGCCCTCTTTTCATTCATGACTTTGCATCCGTTTTCACTTGAGACATTTTATTCTTTTACACTCAAGCTACATGCAAGCTAAGATTTGCAACTTCGGCATTGTCCTAAAGACAGGACTCCGCAAAAGTTTTACTTTCACGTATGCCATAGGTTCTTAATCTCCCTCAATCACACACACCCATGTTCCCTCTTCCTTGTGCAAATCAAGCATTTCTTCAACCAGCTCTAGGTTAAAATTAACCAAGGCTGGAAGGGGGAGGGAGGACAGTTCTAATTCAGAGCAGTCTTATGATTCAGGTTACTACACTGCTGCAGAAACACTCCTGCTAGCAGCATGGGGAGAGGAAAAGCAACACCAGAACCAACCTTTTGATGGTGTTGCCAAGAGTGACCACGAGACACTGACTCGCTGTGTCAATCCTAAAAATATTTAGATCTGAATCTTTCCCACAAAGGACAGCCCCCAATATGGAGTACTTCCTATATTCTGTGTGCTCACTGGTTTTGGGTTTTTTTTTGCATGTGGTAAAAGACAGAATCTTCTTCTGTTTTAACAATAAACTGGTGACACAAAGACAGGAAAGGCAATTAAAACATGACCAGCTCAACATCCTGAGGTTATCCTGTCCTGTGTAAACCCAAAACATACCAGTGCTCCAACACTGCTTTTTCCAATGTTTCACCATTATGTGTTGTATCTTTAACAAATTAACTTTGTCAAAGTACCTAATTTACAGAAGTTAGATATTTACCATTATAATTCGGTGTGGGTTACTCATGCTTTGACTCCTCAGAAGTATTTACTATAAAGTATCAGCATTGTTCTCAAATTGAAAAGAAACCAACCAACAAAAATACCTTCTTTATAAGACATGGAAGTTAATTGGGAGACCCATTCTGTGCTACTTGTACAGGTGCTATAGAAAGATTTGAAAGCATTTTACCTTCTTACATCACTAAAGTCAATATGGATCTATCTTCCAAAATCAGTGGTTTCATATACATTAGATCTAGGCAGATGTTATATTTTTATGTCATATTCTCAAACAGATTCAGGAAATTCAGCCTGTATTACTACAGGAAAACCAGTGGCTGGACTGAAATACCAAGAAATCTGGCTAAAATGCTACAGCTTCTATACTGTTACCTCCCTTTTAAAATATTTGTTTACGGGGATTTAGCTCTGGTGACAGGTTGAGGGGAAAAAAAGCAAATTTAATACCTGCACTGCTGAGAGAGTAGAACAGAAGCTGAAGCATTCACATTAATAGAATTCAGTATCTTAAACACAGATGCAAGACAAAATGAACCAGGCAACTAGACAACCAGGAGCACAGAGGAACAGTCTTAGACTCTATCAGGTCCAAGAAAGAAACCACAGGTACAAGGAACACTTCTGTCAGAAAAACCCTGTCAAAAACCCAGTTTTCTTTAATTGGTCTTGAAAGATTTTTTTTTTTTTACAGACATGACCAAAAATTTACAGATAGTACAAAAAGAAAGTAAGACATTTCAAATTACGAGAGCCCAGGACATTGTCCAAACCTCAGCAGTCAGGCAATCCTAGAAAGGTATTCTCCACTCATTCTGGTCTACCAGTATACAGAAGAGATCACAATATGGTAACATTTGCACAGCCATTTCTAGTATGTGTACACATACAGATGCCTAGGACAGTGAAAAGTCAAAAACCTAGAAAAGCTATCACCACTTGTGTATATCATAGATGTCAGTAGCTAAGATAAAAATCAGAGCACTCCAGGAGAGGGACTTCTTCCCAGTCCCACAGCACGGTTGCGGCTTTAAGTCCTTAATGTTGACAAAGACAAAAAAATCCCACTCAACTTGCTGGGACAATACCAGACTTCATGATTCATTTCACAGACAATGACTAATACAAAAAAAAAAGAAAGAGGAAGGGTATCAGTTCATGAACTTCTGCTAAAAAATAGTCCTCAACTTCTTCCAAAATCTCTTTGCTGAAATTGACTTTTATCTGGACAACCTTCCCAAAAAGATTTAACTTCTTTATGATTATTATTAGATTTGTCATAAAATGTTGGGGGGAAAAAAAAAATTCCTATTTGTACAATGTATGATCTGTGGCGCATTTGATGAAACTCTGTGCATAGCTTAAGATTTTCAGCATTTCTCCTTCTGTTAGCACTGAATTTTCAGTTCATTCCCTGTTGAAACATTTTTTAGCTGGCTGAGTAAGAAATTAATAGTGTTTCTCTCAGCATATCTTCCTTGACCATGTAGGCCCCAATCTCTCAATGAAATAAACATTTTTAAAATTTATTACACAGGGATAACCAAAATTAAGAAAAAAACATACAAGTGCAATTTATGCTCACAATATGGAAAAAAACCCTTTATGGCTCCTCAGCTCTCCCTGGCCTACCAGCAACAGCAATTTGCTATTAGAAGGAGGCAGGGTTTTAAAAAAAAAACTCCACTCCTTCACACACTTCAGCTGAGAACAGAACACAGCGTCTGTACGGTCGGTGGGCAGGGGAAGCCACAGTCAGGCAGACCTTCGAGAGCAGCAGCAGCGCTAGTCTGTTGGTATTCACACAGAAAAAAGTCCTACGCCACAGGTACTTGGTAGTCCCTCTCAATGCAATGCAATACTTATTTCCAGGAAACCATGACCAAGTGCTTAAAAAGACACACATTTAGCGGTGTTCAGTCAGCCCAGGGAAACATCAACAACACAAAGAAAGGTACAGTTTTCAACAGCTCATACCTCTTACACAGGAAAAACACCCTTGTATGATCAAGCATGTTCCATTTCACCCACAATGTCTGTTTGATAAATAACCTCTCACACACACCTAATCTTTCTCTTCTTCACTTTCATTATCTCAAAGCAGCTAAAATGTGATATTTGTTTACCAGCACTGATAAGACAGATCATTCCCAAATGTGTTCACCAATTATCATCAACCTACTTTTGGATTACTCTCATTTGCCTGAAGCAAGGACATAAACAAACAGGACCTATCAGGAGGGAGAAGCAAAAATTACCAGTAGCTCAAAAAATGCAGGTAAAATACAAATAATTCCCAAGACAAAATTCCCAACAGATTATAATCTTCATCACTGTTATCTGTTGAGTAAAACCAAAATACACGGCTTTATGCTTACTTTGCTTCAAGCACTAGGATATGAAAAATGTATTCAATTTACCTATCTAGACATCTCCCACCCTAAATCACTCTGCCAGCTGTAAAAGACATTTCTTCTGAACCCACCTAGCCTTATTAAAAATTCTGCCAACATATAGTTTATATGCAAGCATGCCTTGCTCTGTAGGTGTGTCACCACAGCAATACATACACAGCCTCTCTCCTTCCACACAGCGCAGCATCAGACCCTGAGCGTTCTCCTACCTCCCAACATATGCTCTCAGCTGTGCCATCACCTCTAGCAGCTTCACACTGCACACTTAACAGCTTAGGCTCAAAAACAGAGATCTCGCACAGATAAGCGTTTTCCAAACAACAGGCTCCAGCTCCTGAAATCTAGCTGACACAGAAGGCAAACAAGAACTAAGATTGTTCTCCTGCAAAACCCTACCAGTGTAGTGCCGAGTACTATGATCATGCTGTTCAGAAAAGGGCATTCTTTCTGCATAGCGGATTAAGTACGTCTACATAAGAGAGAGTTCTAAACCCTAATTAAAAAAATAAACCAAAACACCCAACAGAATCAAGGCGTGAAAAAAATCACTGTCGTGTTTACAAATTCAGGAAAAAAATTATTAGAAATAATAACTGGAAATCATGAGAAAAAAATACTGTGCTTTCACTGTCTTTCTGGAAGGCTCTTACAGGTTACAACAAAACAGTTAAGTAGCTGAAAGCAAACTACATTTTCACAATGTGAGATGACTATGTCTGGGCATTTATCTCCTCTTCCTTCCTATGTTCAGCTCACTCTGCTGTTTGTCTCCATTGCTGCTTTTCAGCGCTTTGCTTTTCTCTCACGGGTCCCTGAAATGCTTCTCGCTCTTCCTGAACAGCATCCCCTCCACCCAATGGCATCTCCATTTCTTTCGCTACCTTCTTACACCCCTCCTCACTAAATTCTCACACATACATTTTTTTTGAAAATTGGAAATTTACCAACTAACTAGTAGCCATAGGCTAAAAGGAAAATAGTGGGAAAAGTAGGGTTCTAGTGAGTGATCCACAGTCCAAACCAAGAAGCCAAACCTATTGCTCAATCACAAGTAAGCATCTGTCATTCTTCTGCTAAGAAAAGACTGAAATTCAAAACTTCTGACTGCCAGGAAAAAAAAATCTAGTCCTCTGCATGCTCACTGCTAAGTTTTTTACTTAATTTCTGTTAATTTCTCTCCTGCCCAAAATTAACTTCAATGAAAATTAAGAAGTAAAATACAATTTTAATCTGAAGCACATGAAAAGTAATGATCAAATCGAGCAATGGAATTGTCTGGGCAGATTTAAGCAGCTTTGACATGTTCTAAATAATCTCAAGGAACAGCTACACTCGAAGCTTCAGTTTCTCCTGGACTAGAGTTATTTACAAAACCTAAAATCAACTAGCTTGCTATTAACAGTATAGGCGAGGAAATGGACTACTGAGCCCTAAAAATCAAGGAACAGTGGAATTTCATCAACATTTTGAACAGTTATTGCATTTCACCATTTCTTTATTCCCACAGTGCCTAAATACTTCACCAGTAACAACACTAGCACTAGTGTTGGTTCAAAACAGTCAGTAAACGGGAAAGGTTCTCCATTGTTGCTTTCCTGGTATTGTTAAAAACTGAAAGCTTTCTCATCAGGAAAAGTCCTTCCCTTCTTAATCTACTTGGAAATGAAAATAAACAGACCTCATCCCCTCTGGCTGTGTGCAGACAATTTCCACTGTAAATAAATAATCCCCGCCACCAAAAACGAAGATCTATCAAACCCTGGAAAATGCTTCAACAATACCATTCCCTTTATCTCAGACATACCCACGTATCCCAGCTGCTGTATCTGTCCTGTTGCTCAGGAGGGACCCTGTGCCACTTAGCCGATCCTGCCGGCGCTGGTAAAGTTTGGAGGATGCCAGCCCCCGAAGTCTCAGGCCAGCCATGGCACCCAATGCCACTGTGGAGGGGAATGCAGAGACACAACTGGAGCGAACACTAGCAACACTGATATTCAATGAGTCACCTTCCTTTTGGGAGTTGCCTTTACGTTTTAGAAGAGCTAAAGCAGGATGCATAGACCCCCACTCCAGCATTGTTTCTTACAATTTGTCTGCCATTCTGCTACAGTCTTAAAGACCAGACAACCTCTTTCCTGTATTCCACTCATAATCATCTATTTAAGCCAGACCAGTAGCAGTCTACATCAGCAACTCATTCTGTGTTAGACTTGCATAATTTCGTGACATTAAAAAAAAAGAAACCCTAAGTCTTCACATAATTAATCCACTTAATTCAAGACGACTTTCTGCTCAAAGCAACCAAGAAATACAGAAAAGCAAAGTAGGTTACTAGATCTCCTGACAATGAACACTTTTGTTTGCGGCAGATCGGCATCTGACCCCAGCATCTCCAAGGTGGTTCCTTCCAGGCTGCTGCATCACGCAACATCTGAAGGATACGGCAAACAACAGAGCTGTTCCTTCCATTGGGATAAAGCATACTCCAAGAAACAAAACCATGAAGACTTTTGCTATCCAGATGCACTCCAGTCTGCTGAAGTGGCATGCAGCAGGAAGCAGGGAGAAGGAACATTCTTGGCATTCCAGCCTCCAGAGCTATCTGCTGGGAACTGAACAGGGCCTTCAAACAGGAGTTTGCCCTTTCTACCACTCCCCCCCTCCACCCACCCCTGCAAGAGAGAAAGGATCACAAAACACAAATGGCTCGGCCCAGAGTAGGGGCGTAGAAACCATAAAAGTTTGAGAATCAGTTTTTAAGAGAACAAAGGGAAAGCAGTGGAGCATGGGAGCATCTGAGTCAGTGTCATTTGATCAGCATCGCCAGCAAAAACAACTCAAGAGTCGTTACCAACAAATTATTTTTTAGTAAATTGTTAAAAAAATGAGGATTTTTGTAGCATGAGAGTGAAATATATTCCATGACTACAGCCTGGCAAGCTATAGAGTGAAAAAAAAAAATTGAGACAAGTAATGACTTCATAAGCACTAAATGAGTATTAACCAGCAGAGATCCCTTCTGCCCTTTAAAGGAAACCAGAAGGGTTTAGTGGGACCCAGCAGAACGGGCACAAATAAAGAACGTCGTATTTTCAAAACCAGAAATCAATAACCTCAAAATCTACAATTCACTCCACATTTCTTTGGGAGTTTCAGGCTCCTGACCTCTGACAGCAATCTGCCACTATCCTTTTTTTCAGACTGCACGTGTGCTTTAGCCATTTCTACTTCATGATGTACATGGAACAAAAGAGGACAAATGTCCTCTACACTGGGTGTTTCTGCTGACCTTTTAACTTTTAGAGCAATAAACCACTTTTAAAATGCAATATTAAATCATCTTTTTACTTTTAGCATAAAGCAAAATATTAAATCACCTCAACATTAATCTCCCTTAACCTTAAGCAATCTGGCTAAAAATCTCCTTCTCTCTCCAACATTAGTTTTTGTCCTTCTGACTCATATGGCATGATTTTATAGGTTTTCAAATAACCACTCTTCCACAGAAAGTATGGCGCTCTTCTCCAAAAGGGAAGATGAGGGGATTGAAGGAAAAAACCTCAAAACAAAACCCATCCTGTTTCCCCTTCCCTCAAGGCAAGCTCGCTCACTCACTCACACACTCACTGCCTCGCACATGAGGAGCGAAAATGCACGGGTTTGTTTTTCTTTCCCTCTTGACAGATTGCTACTACGAGACAGGGTCGATGGCAAAAATCTTACAGCTGGTTACTTTCTGAGCCAAAGCAGAGGAGAAAGCAGCTAGACTTCATTTAGGCATTAACAAGTAGTTCTCCTCAGAGAAGCACCTCTCTGTCCCCAGAACAGACTAATGAGGACCCTCCAACAAGTTAAAATTTATCTAGAGAGCCTCAGAGAGCAGATTGAGATGAAAAGATAAGATTAAAAACACATTTTTCAACCCAGAAGAGTAGAAATGGCTGCTTATACCTCAGAGAAATAAGACCTCTCTTAGTCTGATGTACATACTTTCTAGTCAGCGCCAAAAACTTAATATTCAAGAACTTTTCTTAGTATTATCGACCTTTTTACTCCCTCCTCCTCCTTCAAACTATTTTACTTGCATTTGCTTCATAAAAGGGAGCACATGCACAGCAGTAGCTCTCTACTGAATTAAAAAGCATCTAGTAAAACACTAGCCTAACTGAAATAACGCATTCTTATTTCTTACCTCAGCTGGATTAGGAACAATCAATAAGCGTATCTGTAAATGCAGCTGTTCTTCTTTTGTTGACTGCAGGAAGTACATAGGCGTATCCAGATCCCAATTAGACAAAGTGTTGTGATAGCAAAAATTTCTTACAAAAATAATTATGTCCTGAAACTTGCACTTAGGAAAATTCTTTCCTTGGGCTTTGTATTAGATTAATTTCTAAAGGCAATATAAAACAACACGGGCATTTTAGACCTTTATGTTTCCTAACCAACACCACAGCAGTAAAGTCTTAAAAAAATGATCATCAATTCCGGTTTATTTTCTACTTTGGGCATTTGTCGATGTTTTGTTCACTGGTCATTAACTGATCCTCCTTCTTAGGAATGTGTCCATCACAAACAACAAAGAAAACAGGGGAAAACATAGCAGCAAAAAAAAAAAAACCAAAACCAAACCAAATGCACAAACACCAAAGAAACAACCCCCCACCGTCAAACTCCAACAATCCTCAAAAAGGCAAAAATCAAAATGGAGAGATGGACCAAACATATCAAATAGAAATTACAGATGCAGTCTTCACTTATTTACTGGTAAGGAAGTACTACAGTATACTTCTAAAGGCATCAAAAAACACCTAAGTTGTATTTCTTAACACTGCAAAATATATAAAGGTTTCTTAGAAACACACTACTTTTATATCTAACACATTATCTCTTATACAGTTTATTCCAAATGTAGTTGAACAGCATACAACTTAATAAAACTAAAATCCATGTATCCTTTAATTTCTCTCTGTCCTATTACCTTTGGATCTCAGTTGGAACACATATACTCAAAGAAACGGTGATTTTATTTTTAAGTCAGCAGCATGCCTTTAAACCAGACTGCTCTTAAAATTTGGGACTGTAACAGCCACTTTAGTCAAGACACCGAAATAAAATAGCTCAGCCAAGATGTGGCAGTCAGAATTACTATTTGCAAAGCCCAATTATCCACTTAGCAGTTTCCTGTAAGAAAACACAATCCTCACACTGGTACAATGTAACTTGTGATACCTGTAATATTGAAAATTCATTTGCTACACAGTCACCCATTTTTAATAATTTTTCTACTATGAATACATGAAAGCACACATCTTTGTATTTTCTGGAATTATATTTTTCTCTAATGCTAAAAATAAGTAAATCCAATTACTGCAGCTATTTAAATTCAGGAGACACCCTCTGCAGACAAATGGGACAAAACACTTGAAAGCAAAAGCGGAGGGTTTTTTCATCTACCTTAATTACTCATAATGCATCAGTAATCACAGCAACAAGAAGCGCGTCCTTTTGTGTTTCTATTTGACAAGAAAGTTGAAGTGAAAAAGAACAATGTGTCAGCACTTCATGCCCTCACGCCCTCCAGTCTTACTCCCTTTAACACAGTGTAATACAATAAAATCATTCCCGTCCCTGTGTCAACAGTTTCAAGACCAGAGGCAGACTTATGTCATGTTCCTGGCCCTGAAAGGTTCCCACTGATTGATACTGTGGGGTTGCTCCATCTGTGAAACAGCTCATCTCTTTCTGGAACCCCAAAAACCCCGAACCTCAAAAGCTGGAGAACATTCGATTACATCATGTTGACAGATTTTAGGAGCTACCATGTAACAAACATCGAACAACATCCGGCCACAGTTCAGGAGAGTGAGCTGTAGGTGGATCTAAGGAAGTACGTACTCGATGCTGAATTTTTCTAATGACTTTTAGGAGTCTGCCCCAGCCTGAAAACGACACTAAACGTGGTGCTTGTCAAATGGCATGGGTCGTGCAAGGTGCTGAGCAGTGCCGTGCTTCACAGACACTGGGAAGTACAGGTTTTGTTTTTCTGGGAAACTGCTACCCTAAATGGATTATACTATTAGCAAGGAAAACCAGATGAGTTACAGCTGTGATAAACGTCTCTAACAGAACAGTTAATCATTTCATCCTGGGAACGACAGCAGACAATCATTCCAGGACAAGCATTTCTGAAAACATTAAACACCATTTGCATCCCCTGTTCAAAAGCTAAAGCCAAGGCCTGCTCATTTTAACAGCCCTCTGAAGTACAGCTGAGGAAAGGGAGACAGAAACCCCGCGGTACTTTGCAGAACCGCACGCTCAGTGTCTCAACTACCCTGGAACTCTCCACCGAGCCTCATGCTTCACGTCAGAGCTTCCCACTGAATACAGTATCATACCTTAACAGGCAGGTTTCTGAGGAAGCTTGCAGAGCAGAGGCCAAGGATTACTGCCCACAGACACTTCCCACTGTCCCCTGAAGCGGAGTGATTTCACCCGAGGTAAGCACATCATTCTAACCAGTACTACAGCACAGTTCTAGAAAAATAAATTCAGTTGGCTTCGTGCAGCCACAATTCTTCCCACGTCCTCCCCATCTTGTCCCCCTTCAGCAGCTGTGTGAGTACCCATGACCTGTGAACATTTCAGGATTTTGAGTCTTCCTCTAGTTGCAAGAAAATGAATGTAAACTTGTAAATTCACACCTATTTCACATGTCAGAAGAACAAAAAGGGACAATTAAGACGGAAAACATAAAGTAACCCAAAGACAGAAGGCAAAACCCTGAAGTGTTTTGAACATGTACAACCACCCATCAGCATCAATTAGTCATCAAAAGAGAGCAAAAATAACACCCACCCAAATCGCAGGTGAGGATATGACTATTATTCGGCATGTTCTCATACCTAACAACCCACCGAAGGTGATCTACATCAAACAAGCATAAGAAGCTGCATAACACAAACATCAAGACTCTACACAAAAGTTAATAGTCATAGGCAAACTACTCCACATCCATCTCAGTATTCCTAGTTTGGCACCCCACTGATTTTACTTCTTCATGCTTTTCATCTTCAAGACACTTCACAAAACCAAACCTATTTGCACGAACTGCTTTACAACACTAGGTTTTATTTTACAGATGGGAGAACAGAGTGATCAGAGACACTAAAGCACTCGTGCAAACCTTCGGATGATGCCACTAAATGCTTTTTTTTTATTTACATCTGTCAACTGGGTGACTTTACAGAGTTCTCTAGTGTCAGGCAGCGTGGGAGGAGAATCAAACTCCAGATTTAAACAACTCTTGGAACATGTAGCTCCAAGGCCAGCCCGAGGAAGAGACCGAACGTGTGGGGAAAGGGGCAGCGCGTAGAAGGGCCCCGAAGCGTGCGGGGCACTGCGGGAGCAGGGAGCGGGGTGATGGGCAGACGCTGCTCAGATGCGCAGCTGCTCCTTCCCACACACCCCGTGTCCCCGCGCAGGGGTGAGGCACAGCGGAGCAGCCCTTC
>NW_010251390.1:0-1738 GCF_000690775.1 Eurypyga helias | reverse complement strand
AACCATTCTATGATCCTATGATTATGTTACTTGATGTAGTCATTAGCATCATACATGTGGGTAGTAGGAACAGAAGAATGAAATTCATTCCAGAACCTGCCCTTGAATGGCAAATTGGCTTTTATAGTGTCTTTTCTATTAAAAAAATATAGCTTTAATGTCATACTGTGATGTTACACTTTTTTCAGGGTTTGTTTGGGTTTTTTTCCAGTTTTTGTGATTTTCCATTCATGATTGGAGGCAAGTGTACTCAACTACACTAAAAATTGTTTTCTTGTTTTACTTCCTAACTGGATGTGGAAGAAATTGGAATCCTTAACAGCTAATTTAGTTTGTCTTGCCTTTTTTTTTTCCCACTTCAGAAATATATTTTGAACCAGCAAACTGAGCACTTGGTCAGTGCTCTTGTTGTGTAGGGCCTATCTGTATTTTAGTTTGTGGAGTAGGCCTGGCCTGCTTAGCTGCTTGTATAGATGGACAGTGCAGCTCAGGAAGACACCCAGTGCTGTAATGACATTCCCTAGAGTCCAGGCACACAGTTGTGGTTGAGTCTGTGTGATGAATGTAGCAAGGCCAGGGTTTTTACATGGTTGGGAAGATTTGAGGGGACCGAAGAATCAGTGCAGAAAGTCGTGTGGGTCGATCAGCGGGTGTTTGCCCATTCAGTTCATGTTGTATGTGGACAGGACAGTTTCTCTGCCGAATGCCCCATGTGTTATTGCATGAATACGTCAGGTTAAGGTAGGGACTTTTGGAAATAATAGTGCTTGAACTCATAGTTCTGCGGTCTCTAGTCCTAGCACTTTTCACATCATTCTGACTCCCTAGAAATCCTTTCCTTTAATTCAGCTGAGGAATTAACTTCTTTTCCTCTAGTGTTGAACTCCTATGTAAATACCTGCCGTTGTGTCTCTCCTCTGAGAGTTTGGATACATGGATGCCTTTGTGACATATTTATGAATTTGTGAAGCCCTTTGGGTTTCTTGATGGTGAAAGACGGTGTTTGTACAAGATGCCTGCACCAGTGACATCATTTGGGAAGCTTTCTCTGTAAGGAACCTTCCAAGCACTTTTGAAGTTCCTGTGTCAGTAGTTCCTGCTCCGAAGAGCAGAGGTAATCCATGTGTTTCCTCCAGGCATCACATCAGGAATGTGTTTTGATGGAGTACCGACTCCAGGATGAGTCACATAATTAATGTTGGATTCACAGAGCACTGGCACAAAGGAGACAGGCAGATGTTTGCACTGACCTAGCCTCCATCAGGACAAAGTATCCTTTTTTCCCAGCATCTCTACTAATAAATGCCACAAACCAGGGAACAGTCTCTGGCACTGAGACCAAATGCCACACTGTGGCCTGTGCCTGTAGATCTCAGCTCTCTTACTCTCCCAAAAGAGGGCAGCTTCATTCACACTGTGAGGGGAATAAACTCAATAAACATTGTTTAAGAGACTGCAATTTTGACCGCCAAACCCATGCAAGAGACCATGAAGAATCTGGCAGTGTGGACTGTCAGAGCTCTGCAGCACCACTCCAGCTGTACGAGGATCCACGTGAGTCTGCTTTTCCTCTGCCCCACTGGTCGTCCTGAAGCCTTTAACCCTGGGAAGGGAAGCCTGCATAGCATTATCTTTTATAGAGAGATTTCAAGGACAGCACTTAGAATCACAGAATCACGGAATGGTTTGGGTTGGAAGGGACCTTAAAGACCATCTAGTTCTAACCCCCTGCCACGGG
>NW_010251389.1:691-912 GCF_000690775.1 Eurypyga helias | reverse complement strand
CCCCCTGCGCCCACCCCCAGCCCTGCCTGCTCCTGTCCCCGCAGGAGCTGCTCCGTGGTCCCCATATACAAAAGCTGCATTCAGCTTCCTGCAAACCCACGCTCACTTTTTCCAGTAAATCCTTCTTCCAGGAGCTGGATGACAAACCCAGCCCTTCCCCGCCAATTGCCGCGGAGAACGGGGGTGCTAACGCGGCGCAGACGGGCGGCTCCCGGCGGGGG
>NW_010251389.1:0-667 GCF_000690775.1 Eurypyga helias | reverse complement strand
CACAAGTTGGCTCTATTTAAAACATTTAATACAAAATATGTTTTGACAAGTCCTGTAGTTGTTTCCAGCGAGCGCTGGAGATGCGTTTTCCTTTCCTTAAAAACAGAACAAAGCCCAGCGCTCCAAAAACATCAAGATTTGTGACTACTTCTCTCACTCCTTCCTGCCTGTCGCCCTCTCAACCCTGCCTCCACCCCACCCAGGGCCCAGTTAATGGAATAAACCTCCTGCATCCAACTTCCAGGAGAAACCTGCCTCAAACCTTCAGGAGAAGGCGGCAAAGCTGAAAAAAGGTTACTCGAGCCCCTCTTCACCGCTTGCATCGTCACCCCGGGATGCAGGGCTGCCCGCCTTCAGCCTGAGGGTTAGGGGAGCCACGGTCCTCACAGAGCCTGGCACAGGAATTAGCTAAATTAAGGCATCTTGCCCCTTCTTGGACATCCCTGAGAACGAGCGTCCTGTCGGCCCCCACCAGACCCCGGAGCGCAGTCGGAACTTGCTACATGTAGAGATTGCACGGGGGGGAACCTTGACCCCCGGGGGGCTCAGAGGGCTTCTGCCTCCTTGGCCGCCTTGGCGAGGCGCTCGGTGATGAGGCCGAGGTCCTTCCCTTTGTCCAGTTTGATGTAGGTGTCCGTCCTGACGGCGTGGATCCCCACCCAGTCGG
>NW_010251388.1:31627-33896 GCF_000690775.1 Eurypyga helias | reverse complement strand
TGGTGCTTGGCCCTGTTGAACCTCACAGAACTGACCTCAGCCCATCGATCCAGATTGTCCAGGTCCCTCTGCAGGGCTCTCCTACCCTCCAGCAGATCTACACTTCCATCCAACTTAGTGTCATCTGCAAACTTATTGAGGGAGCACTCAATCCCCTCATCCAGATCATTGATAAACTGTCAGATGCATTGTCAGACGACAAATGTCAGATACACTGTCAGATGACTGCTGACAACTGTAGCGTTACATCTCCTTTGCCTGCATTTACGTATTTTAAGGGCAGATGAAGCCAGTAAACAACCCACACTGACATTTTTATCGAACCCACTGCGCTGCTTGAATGACAGCATGTATGTTTTAAGTGATCCGCGATTAGAAGGGTTCAAGCAACACAGTGATACCAAAAACTATTTCTGGTGTTGGAGCAATACCTGGGGCTACCTCTGTAGCAATATCTGGTACAGTACCGACTCTACTAGATACTGCGCCAAGGGAAGAGACCTCTATATCCTTGTAAAGCCAGCCTGCAAAACAGGGAGTTAAGTTAGAGACACTTACCAACTTCAGAGGCTACTCTCTGCAGTTTTTCAAGAGTTCTGCTTATCATAACTACATTTAAACCACGTTTTGCCAGCTGCAAGAGAGGAATATAAAAGTAAGGTGGCAAGAACCTTTCGATTTTTTGCAGTTTTGCAATGAAAGCAATCACGGATATTTTAAATTGCTTTCATTCACCTGTCACCTAATGGGTAAACAACAGATATTAAAACCAGGCCAAACAATAATCAGTCTTCCAAAACATTTCCTTCACTGTATAAACTTGGACTATTACAAGAAAAATATACTAGATAACAATCAAACGCCAATAATATGAACAAAAATAAATAATCTGAGCCAATTTCAAATGAATGAAAGTCTGCAGGGAATGAGAGCAACATGACATTTCCCAGAAACACATTTTTTATTTCTACTTGGCTTTGGGAGGCCAAATACGCTGATGACTTCCTAGTCATTTTACAACATCACCTTCCACCCTCACATTTTTTCCACCTGAGGAAGTAGATTAACGATATTGAATTGAAGGCTCAAGGGTTTGAAAGGATTTGGACTTTATTAACATTTTTAAATAGAAATAAAATGAGATGCAAGTCAGATGGATAAAATCTGTTTGGTTTTTTTTTTCATTAGATGCAAACTAAAAAAAAGAAACCAAGGAAAAAAGGTGAAGTCCATGCGTAAGAACTCAAAATGCAGTCACACAAATGTACATCCACAAAGATGCTGGCAATACTTGAATTTTATAGCTGAGAACACTATTTAATACTGCGACCTTTTTGTAGTCAGTTTGGTATTACCATGTGCAGAACAAATGCAGAACATACAGAGAATGGTTTTCTCCTATTTCCCCGAGGCCTCCCGTTCCTATCAGTTCAAGAGATTTAGGTAAAGCCTGAGAGATAAACGCGGCCCCAGCTTTTGAAACTAGGCTATTAGGAAGTGGAAGCTGAACGGCTTGTTCATGTTGTGTGCATAAAGAAAGGAAAGATAAAGCTGAAACTACAAAAATACCTGTGAGAGTAAGGAGAAGGAGAGCTAAATTAGCACAAAAGATAAAGCCAATGTAATCTGAAAGTACCAGTTTTGCTTAGAAGAAGCAACTAAACGGCAAAAGCCCCACCCTGAAGAACCACACATTTCCACAGCTGACGCTTTCTCCTTAAACCTATTTGAGGGAAACAGTTTGTCCTGTTGGGCTCTTCTGAAACACTGCAGTTAATGTTAAGGAATACGGACTTTTGTTCAAAACTTCGACACATCGAGAGTACAAGGGGCAGACCGTCTATTAAATGCATCAGCAGCAACCATTTGCATTTTCAGCATAAAGACCATGCTCACAATTCTTGTGCTTTTGATGACCTCTAACATAACTGACTGGTGCTCCAAAGAGACCTGCACAGACTTAGACACTCAGGAGTTTGGAAAGCCTGTTTTAAGGGCTCCATTTGAAGTTCTCAGGAAAAGAACTCTAATTGTCTACATGCTGGCAGACTTCTCTGTGCAAAATGAGCTTGAGTCAATCCCTTTCCAACCAGATCATGGTCTCCGTTTCCAGGGTCACTTGCTCCATTTTGCCATTTGGGGGTGTTTGGATGGGTGTGCTGGTTTTGGCTGGGGTACAGTTAATCTTCTTCCCAGTAGCTGGTATGGGGCTGTGTTTTGGATTTGTGCTGGGAACAGTGTTGCTAGCACAGGGATGTTTTAGTTCCTG
>NW_010251388.1:27725-31328 GCF_000690775.1 Eurypyga helias | reverse complement strand
ACTTCTTGGAGATGTCTGAACACTTGCCTGCCAACAGGAACTGGTGAATGAATTCCTTGTTTTGCTTCACCTGCATGCACAGCTTTTTAAAACTGCCTTTATCTCAACCCAGGAGTTTGCTCACTTCTTCCCTTCCGATTCTCTCCCCCATCCCACCCGAGGGGGAGTGAGTGAGAAGCTGTTTGGTGCTTGGTTGCCAGCTGGGGTTAAGCCACAGTTGGGATTATTTTAATTTCTGCACCTTCAGACCCAACACCAAGTATCAGCCAGGTCATATACAAACTAAAAATAAAGTTTTGCTGCACTGGACTTCCTGATACTGTCTCAGCTATGACACTGTATTTCAATTCCTAGAAAAATCCTTCTAAAACCTAAATAAAAAATGATTCCTGTTGCTAACATTGCATTGTGTTTCAGCTAAAAGGATATGTTTGTGACAATCTTATAAAACTGTTAACCAGTAGGCTGGAGGACTCTCCCTTGCTGCTGTATACCACACTAACCAGAAGTATAAGGCTGTAGCAGCCATTTCTCAAAGCAAAAGAGGCTACACCCCAGACTACCTTTTTTTTGCTTCCTAAACCACACAGAAAAGGTGCATCCTTTCCAGAAATAGGTTTTGTAGGACACAGTAGCTACCATGACATTCAAAAGCACGCTCAAGCAAACAGAAAGAACTGTGCTTATAAAGTAATTTCCAGGCCATCCGTAGGATGGAAAATCAGGTTTAACACCACCACATTTCAAACAAAGGTAAGTTTTAGTGTAGGTGTTTTTAGTACAAAGCATCTTCCAAACATACAAAGGCTGTGACATTAGAGGATGGTATTTACCCTCACAGTTAAGAATAAGTACTGGCTCCCAGCACTGTGAGACACTAATCTGCTTGTGTTAGGAAATCCTGCCTCCCAGTGGCAAAGGACTAAAATGCTCTTGAACCCCTCAGTGCCAAAATGTAAGGTCACTACTAACAGCTCCAGCCGTAACGATTCACGACAGTTTACCATTTAGAAATGGTGCTAATAAGGAAAAAAATAAAGCAGGATCTTCACTCTGGAATCTCACAAACTCATGGTTAAAAAGGTAAAACCTACATTAAATTAGTATAAAGTCACTGCATTTTCCAGTGTGTTTTTGCAGCTCAATCTGAGGTGAACTTTTAAAAAATAAAGTTTCACGAATGACAAAACACAGCTTTTAGATTCAAACCATGCATGGTTTGAAACTACATCAGTTACCCTGACAAACTGGTTAAACTCTACATGGATCATTAGGTGTAATAATTTAAAATCCCTAATAATGCTTTATGGAACCTGTAGCCGCCTATCATCAATTTCTACGTATTACAAGAGAGATTCTTCTCTCTTCTCCAGGAATGCACTAATACGGCCTCAGTGCTTCACCCCTTTTCTTTCCTTGCTTGGGGTTCAGACCTGTAGGGTCTCTATGATTCAAAGCTTTCAATTCTTTTGGGTCCAGCAGACCAGGACGGAGATGACAGTGCAGAAGGGTTCAGCAACCTTTCTGCTAGCTCTGCACCAATGCACCGCAAATATTGGTGCAGTATTTCCAGGCATAAATCCAAGACCAAGTGGAGAAATTAGAAGACTGGAACAGGAAAACTCAGATCATATTTAGCTTGTATTATACGGCTGGTAATACTAGGCTCAACGTCAGGAATTGAAACAAACGTTTGAGATTTGAGGAACTGTTGCATTAACAAACGAATGCAGCGTCTGTCTCAAAAATGGTCCTCTGAAACACTGATGAAACACAAGCACCAGCCTGATTTATGAGAGAGTTATGAACTATTAACAACAAAAACGGTGACCACATGAGCCACCAACGTCCTGCTTGTGCCCTGACATCAGAGGAGAAATCTACAGAGCCTAAACCGTAAGTCTCGGAGTACAGCATGACCTCGTCCATAAACCAGTATGGCTGAGGTGCTAAGTCAGGAACAGATGCTAATGCAAATCTGTAGTTATTACATCAGAAAAACAGAACAAAAAGGACTGCACTTTTAGACTTGAGACGCTAACAGTTGAGCAGAGATGTGACCGCCTAGCAGCATGCTCACAGCTGCCTTATTTTTGTTCCTTGCTACAAGTCTGGTGAGTCTAAATCCCATCAGCCTAAGAACTAATGGACAAAATTAACAGAATTGTGGCATTTGAAATAGTATAGCAAACTAGGTCCAAAATCCCAGTACTCTGTCAGAGTCAGTCAGTTAAAGGTCAGGGTCTGTATGCTCAAGGCGGCCAGTCCTTCAGAATCACGCTGATGTGCTAGAGATACAGACAGAGCCTTCATGGAAGCCTGGACTTCCCTGCAGAAGAGGATAAGCTCAAGGCCTGTGTGTGCTTGCCCCTCAATACAAGCTCAGGAAAGTAAAGAGACAATAACTTACTCTGAAAATTTTGTGTTCTGGCATCAACAAAGTCGTGTTCTGAGACCTCCCAACTGCTGGGCTCTTCACACAGCCCCAGCCAGCTCTTGAGCATAACAGACTTTGCTGAGCCTGTGTCTAGCCATAAACCTTGGAAACAAGGGTACTGAACCAGTACATATTGTAATCTCTACATGGACCTCAGTCTGCTGGGTTTTATCAAATGAAACATCTACTGGGATTTCCACATACAACGCCAGACTGGGAAAGCCACCTCATACCAGCCTTCCAAAACACAAGAACTGCTCTCTTTAGTCTCCTGTACCGTATACCGCCAGCAAGTGTGGAGCCGTTACATTAGCTGTGAATCGTTATCAGCCCATGCCTGAGCTCAGGATGTCAGAAATCGATCGCTTGGTGTCAGAGCTCAGACTCCAGAAGAACAGACACTGTGGCCGTCAAACAGGGCTTGCCTTCACATCAGCCCATACCACCAGGGGAACCTACGTCAGAAGAACAACCCAGGGTTCTGTACCCTGACATCAGACCAGCAAGACAGCAGGGCTGAGCCAGGAACTCCAAAGGTACACAGACATTAAAACAGCAGGGTCAGATTTATTTACCCACAAGCCCCACACCAGTGCGTGCTTTGACCTCAGCCAGCAAGAAGGCGTGCCAAGCCATGAGCTCGTGTGGAGTGGGCTTGGGATCTGCCCCTCAGAGCAGTAGCCGAGCACAGCTTCCATCAAAGGGACCACCTGGGAAGGAAAGTACAGCTCAGCATGGATGAAGATGGTGCTCGGTCAGCCCACAAAAGCCAAAAATAAAGAACAACTCCTGCTTTTCTACAGAGAGCGCTCTATTAATTCATCAAATTAAAAAAAAAAAACCACAAACCACAGTAGTTGTTTTATTTTTTCTCATGGTATGAAGCAGTCACTCACACGCTACAGCTGGCCTTTTAAATGGGATTTACTCTTGCATAACCCTTGTAGCACAAAGGAAGCAGAACAATGACAGAAGCTCTGATCTAGACATTCACGGGTTCCTGCAGCCTTCACATGTCATCGTTTAACCCCGGCCAGCAACTCGGCACCGTGCAGCCGCCCGCTCGCTCCTCCCCCCAGGGTGGGATGGGGAGGAGAAAATATCAGGAAAGGCTCGTGGGTTGAGACAAGGACAGGGAGGGATCACTCACCAGTTATGGTCATGGG
>NW_010251388.1:27055-27694 GCF_000690775.1 Eurypyga helias | reverse complement strand
GGGGGGGGAAAAACAACCAACCAACCATTTAATGTGTTACCAATCCCATCAGAAAAGGAAAATTAGAAATGCCTTCCCTCCATCCCTCCCTTCTTACCGGGCTCAGCTCCACTCCTCACTTCTCTGCCTCCTCCCTGCCAGCAGCGCAGGAGGGTGGGCAACGGGGGTTGTGGTCAGTCCACCACAGTTGCCTCTGCTGCTCCTTCCCCTTCAGACGGAGGGATCCTCACACTCTGCCCCTGCTCCAGCGTGGGGTCTCTCCCACGGGAGACAGTCCTCCACCAACTTCTCCAATGCGAGTCCTTCCCACGGGCTGCAGTTCTTCACAAACTGCCCCAGCGTGGGTCCCTTCCGTGGGGTACAATTATTCAGGAGCAGCCTGTTCCAGCGTGGGCTTCCCACAAGAGACATAAGACGGAGGGATCCTCACACTCTGCCCCTGCTCCAGCGTGGGGTCTCTCCCACGGGAGACAGTCCTCCACCAACTTCTCCAATGCGAGTCCTTCCCACGGGCTGCAGTTCTTCACAAACTGCCCCAGCGTGGGTCCCTTCCGTGGGGTACAATTATTCAGGAGCAGCCTGTTCCAGCGTGGGCTTCCCACAAGAGACATAGGCTCCTTCGGGCACATACCCCTGCTC
>NW_010251388.1:0-26874 GCF_000690775.1 Eurypyga helias | reverse complement strand
CTGCCACAGTCACTGACTGGCTCAGCCGTGGCCAGAGGAAGGTCGGACTTGGAGCCAGGGAAGCTTTCAGCAGACTCTCACAGGAGTCACCCCTGTAGCCGCAACCCCGCTACCAACACCACCACCCCCAGCCAAACCCAACCCAACCTGGGTAAAATTCACCAGGTGCTCACACACAACCTTAGTTCGGCAAGCTGCATGCACAGGTGACTACACCGAGGCACAGTGTTAAATAAATGTCCACACATTCCTGACGATTCCCCTCCCTGTCTGGATCCCATCCCGTTCCTCCCTGACCTACGTATTCATCAGACCCTTCCCATTTGCTCATCACTGCAGCAACTCAGTGAGCAGACGGAAGGCAGCATCTTCCCACCTCTCCCATGGGTAAGCTTGTGATCTTTATCACAATTATGCCGAACGCTAATCTACGATACCTGGTATTGGGCTCTGTGCTTCCCACGTTCAATGCACTTTCAAAAGGAGTTCCTGTACTGTCCTTCTCAGTAAGGAAAATCATGGGGTGGGTGCTTAATGCATACAGTTAAAATGACCAGCTTAAAAATCCTTTAGATTAATTCAAAAGCCAACTCATTTGGAGTTGCTGGAGTGCTGCATCCAGCTGTGGAGCCCTCAACATCAGAAGGATATCGACTGGTTGGAGCGAGTCCAGAGGAGGCCACGAAGATGCTCAGGGCTGGGGCACCTCTGCTATGGGGACAGGCTGAGAGAGTTGGGCTTGTTCAGCCTGGAGAAGAGAAGGCTCCGAGGAGACCATATTGCAGCCTTCCAGTACCTGAAAGGGCCACAAGGAAGCTGGGGAGGACCTTTTACAAGGGCCTGTAGTGCCAGGACAAGGGGTAATGGGTTTAAATTGAAAGCGGGGAGGTTTAGATTAGATATCAGGAAGAAGTTCTTCACAGAGAGGGTGGTGAGGCACTGGAACAGGTTGCCCAGAGAAGCTGTGGATGCCCCATCCCTGGGATTGTTCAAGGCCAGGCTGGATGAGGCTTTGAGCAACCTGGTCTAGGGGAAGGTGTCCCTGCCCATGGCAGGGGGGGTGGAACTAGATGGTCTTTAAGGTCCCTTCCAACCCAAACCGTTCTATGATTCTATGATTCTATGATTCATTTTCCTTTCCTGTGAGACGTATTTTATAATTTATGAGCAGAAGGTGCCACATCTGATCTCCTGCCTATTACAGGCTGCTAATTTTCACCTGGTCACCTCAGCTCCGAAGCCAACAACTCACGCTTCATCAGTGTTTAGCTTCCAGAAAGGGAGCCAGTTTAGAGTGAAGACACCAAAGAGAAAATCCACCATTCAGTCACTGTCACTAATAGCCGGGCTGGTACAACTGCCTTCAGTGTCAATCAGCACCGGTGACGGGAAGGGGGCTGCTGTCCTGATCCTGCTCAGCAGCCACCACAGGGACAGCACAGAGCTCCGCTCTCCTCCTGCCACCTCCCAGATTCTTAATTAAAGCATTAGGTTTCCTTATTATTTCCATACTGTGTAGTTTATATAAATTTATACAGACTCCTCCTTTACTTGCTGTTTCAGACATACCTTTCAAAACGTGTTTGCAAGTGTAAAGGCTAGGAAGTTACATTTTGTATGTTAATGCTGGACCACCCCGCTGAAAAGCGAAAAAGCAGATTAGCTGCGAAACTGGGAGAAAAAGGACAATCTAGGAGACTGCCCACCCTGGCCAGACAACGTGAAATCTCTCAGATTACTCGTTGTACTTCCTTGGTTTGACAAGACTGCTGGGGCACGAATGACTTTCCTCTGAAATTCAGCACCATATTCCTTTCAGAACTTGATGAACGCTATTTTGCGCATACAGGGGAGAAGGATCAGCACCATGTTTGTCACTGTAGCTTTGAATCCTAGGATGATTTTATGAACTTTCAGAGACTGATGAAGGGGTAGAAACTGTCATTTTTAAAAAATACATTTAAGGGTAAATAATCTGCCTTACCTCAAAGGAATATGCTTTTCCAAGCCCATCTCCTGCTCCTGTGACCACTGGAGAAAGCAAAAAGAGTGAGAGTTACATTCAGAGCTCTGCTTTAGCATGTTCTTTCTTGAATTCTTTAACCTTCATCATCTCTGTTTCTTGAATAGTGCAGCCCAAATGCTTCTACTGAAGCACAGAATCAAACTTTTTAAAGATTTATTTCCTTGTGACCTTTTTGGTTTTTTTGTTAACTTCATCTAGCACTTTCTGTCTTCAAAGCAAATCCCCCCCACACAGTAACCGATCTCTAATGCAGTAGGCAGCTATTACTGTCACTTTCCATGGGGTCAGCAACAAGTCAGTTGCCTAAGAGGTGGTAGAATTTTCCTCCATATACGTATTTTTACAAGTTCTGCTTTGCAAGTTTTTCACTTACATGCTGCTGGCAGCATAGTGAGCAGTAAGGACTAACCGGTGACTGAAGCTGACGTAACACTTTCTCACACATGAAATCTGTCTGGAAGGAAACATCACAGCGAACTTACCACCATCGATAAAACAGCTCTTCCCTCAGCGCTGTCCTACTCAGTTTATCTTTGAATTTAGTGTTACCGGGAAAGTAAACAACCTTCAGCGTTTGTAAATCACCCTGAACTTTAAATGTTACGCATGCAAAAACCAGAGAGGAACTACCGAAAGAAAAATCTTATCACCTCAAAAATAAGGAAGAAATAAATTAAGTAGGAAATTACCAAAGCAATTCCAAGGTAAAAACAGTAAGTTTTCAAAGCAAAATGGAAAAGTAGACAATATCAAAAAAAAAATGTGGAATAAGGACTTGTAAATTGCAAGAGACACGAGGAAAGCCATGTGATTTTGAAGGGTTAGGTTCACCGCCAACAGAAAGGCAATTACTCTCATTTCACAAAGGAAAGGAGACGCCTCGGTGAAGCAGCAGTGGATCTTTCTAAGCGACTTGCAGATGAAAAGCAAGTGTCTGCTGGGAAACAGACTTCCACCTGCCAACTTTCATTTTCCTGATTCTCAGGATCTCACTGTGCCACACAATACAGCTAATCATCCAACCCTCGTGAATTCTACTGATCCCAGAAGAGTTTATGTTTATAAACAGGACAGAGCATAAATGGTCCACTAAAGGAAAGAAGTCTCCAAAGCTTCAGTGGAAGCAAGGATTTTACACAGAAATCTCCACACACTGCAGCTCACCTCAAGCACAGAACGTAGGTCCCTGCCTCACTTAAATCAAAACCAGACCTACGTTATCGCTTCAGAAGCAGATGGTATTCAGGCAGGTCTTCTGCACAGGGCAGATCTCGTTTCTTATTGATCCACCATGAGATGTGCTTATTAAACAGGAATTCAATCCAGTCACGTCAAGTCTCTTATCGTGGAGGAAAGGAACAAAGCACAAGCGCACCGTTCGGGTCACTTCGTAACAAGATGCCAGGGACATCACAAGATCAGTGACATCTGTAGCCCAGGACCTCAGAAACTACAGTGCCTGTCCATTCGTGCTTCATACAGACAACCTAACAAGCTTAAGAAAAGTTGCTTTGAGAAGTGCAGAGCACACACTAGACATAAACTAGTCGCTTCACGTATCAGGAAACTGAGGCTATAGACAATGCTATTAAAACCAAAACACTTGCAGTAGAGAAAAAACATCAGAAGTAGCAATGCGGAGAGAATTCACATCTACACACCAGGTGTGTGAGCTGTTACCCGTATGACTATTTTCTATTTTCCCCAAGTGTGCAAAACCTTCAGGCTCTTAAACCCAAAGTTACTAGGACAGTGCAAAAAGAGATTAAGCAAGCCACACCTAGTGGAAACTGTGTTTTGTTCTGAGTATGGAAATGCAAGGAAAACCACTCATTGCATTGTTAGTAAGGTAACAATCCACCACTCTGTTAGAAGAAGAAGGAGGAGGTGAAGAAGTTTCCTTTACCTGCCCATTCTCCCAGCGACCGAAAGAAAGCCTGAGGCAAAGCACTCCAGACATGTGGGAAAATGTATTTCATAAATCTGATGCATTTTACCAGAGTGCAGAAACAGATCAGACCCCCAGTGAGAGTGAGCAGCTGGTGCTGGAACGCTTCCATGGCGAGCGAAGGCAGTGAGCTAGTATGAATCAGTTGCTGTCTCCCGAGGAAATGCCTCTTTCCAGACGCTGCTAGCCTGTGAGCACTGGCAGAGAAGTGAGAAGTCTAATCAAATCACATGCTCTTCTTTTTCCAAGGAACAGCCGGGGTTTAGATTAGAGTAACATCTCTACATTACACTCAGATTTGTAAACTACTGAAAAAAACCCAAACTAAACAGTGATTTCTGGTGCTTGCTTTAGAGGAAAGCTTTCACTCCTTTTCTGGAAGCTACCCAAGAATGAAAAGAAGAAAAAAAAAATTACTGTACTTGTTTAGGATTCAGTAGAATCCTAACTTAGACTAAAGACGGGTCTAAACCAAAACCCTGGATAAGAATACTCCAAAACGTGGTGATAACGCGCAACAGCACTACTTCTTACAGCGAAGAGTTAAACTCCAGCCCAGACGTTTCCAGTGCAAGTGCACACTGAATGCACAAAACCAGATTTATCTACCAATTTGAAGACAAAACATTAAAGCGTTACTAAAGTCACCTAATTCTTTCTCTATAGAGGAACCAATATTACATAACTTTCCACAGAACTTTCTGAAAAGAGGTTAATATCATTATGCCCATTTTGCAATTACGGCATGAACAAGTACAGACACCTATTAACAAGGGAATAGGGACTTTTGTCTCCTTTGAACAATGTACATTTGAACCAGCATTAAAGTTGAGGACGTATCAAAACCTTAAGGGGAAAGAAAGGCTACAAGAACAGTGTCTCCCTGCAAGACAGATTAAATCAACGAAATCCACACTTCAAGTGATTACAATTTTTTTAAAGTTAACATATGGAATTTCTCAGGGAAGGCACATAAACAACATCTACTCTTGTCTGTAGTGGCAATTTGAAACATTATCCATTTTTCACAGATCAGTTTGAACAGGGGAAGAGGAACACTCATGTTTACATCTGCACTTAAGATAAGGTAAAATAAAGTTTGCCTATATACTTCAATGATACTCTTCCACATTTAACTCGAGTCATCCCTAAGCTTCTGACACCCAGAAATCTCCAACTGAAGAGCAGCAATATGTCGTTTCACGTTACTGACACCTTCAGCCAGAAAACAATATGCAGATGCATTACAGAGTAAAGATGATGTCTGAATCACAGGAAATGTCACACTCATTTATCCATAAGATGTAAAAATCATTACCATTTTAGCTTAACAACCACCCTGTTCCCTCACACATAAGCTCTCCAAGTTTCACCTCTTGTTTTACCCCATAAGTAAGGACAGTCAAATCAAAGAAGGTCTGAATATTACATTTCTGAAAGTATTTACAATCACAAATTCCCCAAAGAACCACAAGCTAGTCAAGGAATACTTTAAATTTGAACAAGTTACACTGTGTTTTTCAGATGCAACAATGATGCAACAACGATGCTGAACACCTCCTTTGAAGGTTAAAAAAAAAAAATCACTTCTATTTGATGATGGAGTCAAAACACAAATTTCCATAGATGCCAAGCTTCCCTTTTGAACTTCCAGCTTTGCAAATGCTCCCTTGCCATTTTCTTTTCCAGAGGCTGGTAACAATTCTGAGGTATGTTTACTGTACTTTGTGGACCCAAATGTTTGTAAATCAGACACAGATACTGAGAGGAAAAATAGTAAATTCATATGAATGCAAAGAAATGTTCGTCCAGCTCAGTCTAAGCTTTTTCCCTGAGGTATCGCTCCTCTGACTTCCAAGGGAATTACATTGCATGGGTAGAAAGCTTCTTTGGGTGGCCCCTGTATTTCCTCTTTCTTAATCTCACCCCATTACAGCTAATTCACTGCTAAGCAATCCCTATAAAGTTGAGAGTACAAACAGATCAATGTACAGTCCAATATTCCAGTCCACCTACCATTTTTCTTTCCATGTTCCCTTGTAAACATACCTTGCCACCCGTAGAACTGAACAGGTTTTTAAAATAAAGGACTGATTTCTGAAAATACAGTTTTGTAGCTAGCAGCAGGCAACCACGAGGCATGCCTGTGAGGGAATGTAACTTTCAGAAGTCAGTCCAGGATTTCTTAAAACTAGCCCGCTTACTAATCCTTTTAAACACATATTCCAAAGACTAATGTTTTCTCTAACCGTTTTTCCAAAGGAAAATGAAGCTTCACACAGCAAATCAGTCATACAGTTTTATAACTGGTTTAATATTTCATTAAGCTAATATGCAACCTGTAGAAAAGTAAGGTTAGGACTCCCTACAGATGTATCCCGACAGAAACCAGTTTTAAACTACTACCTTATTAACTGAAAGACAGAGTTACTGAGGTTCTGAATGAAACTGACATTTCTGTGATTGCCTAAAATGTAACAAGACAGCTGTGCCTGGCTGAGCCCATATTGCCAGAGTTTCAACCAGCAAACTTACTGGAATCCACATTATCTCCACAGATAGCGAGAAAAATAGCAAGTGACTGAAACTGAGCTGCTTCGTGACAGGATGCAAGCAATTGCAAGTTCTTTTAGATCGTCCCTACTTCTCATTATTCCGACATTTATGTTCTGAATGACTCCGAGTAATACGATGACCACGACTTCGAGAATCAAGTCTGTATTTTAGCTGAGAAGTCTAAGTCTGAAGCACTTCAAAACCAAGACACAAACAACGAATTAAATGAAATCACTTCCACTGTGGTACAGAATGAACTGATGAAACCACCTCACGTACACCACAGCAGCTGACTGTACAGAAAGCAAATATTTGTGCTGTAGATGTGTGCACGAAGGCGCTTTACGTGTCCATTCACACAAAAAATGAAAAACTTGTTAAAACTGTAATCCGTATCTCTTTATTTAAAAAAGGTACAGCGAAGTATTAATGAATTAAATCCATACAGTAGCTGTTCCTTTGTGGGACCTACACCTTATTTAGCAGGCGGTATTGTGTGCCCATCAGCATTGCAATCAAACAGCTCCCATAACCTTTTTGTAATTAATGAAAAATTTCCAATGCCTTCAGTTGAGGTTCAACAATTTGGATTCTGGAGGTAGAGATGATCTGGAGAAAGAGGAGTCCTATAAAAGAATACACTCACAAATAATGAAGGCTTTTTAAGTAAAAAGGAAATAATTACAACCAGAAGATCTAAAATATTTGCAGCAATCCTTTCCCTCCCCGGCTCTTCCATCGGTAGAAAATACAAGTCACGTTGTCTTAGCCAGCTCTGAGAACCTGGGTAGCTCAGACTTCTGTTTGCCCTCTGACTGTGCCCTTAAATTCCAGTCTGGACATCGGCAGTCACTGCTCCTCTTGCGTTAAAATCCATGCAGGCAGTGGGCAGCCCAGTCATTCCCTGAAGCTTCTGGTGTGAGCTACTCACATGTTTCTTACACCTAGTCCAGTCTGGTCATTCACGTGTTACACACAGAGTAAGCTTTTCAGATTTAGCTGCATTTTAATTCAAGCAGGGATTAAACAAGTCATTAGAACAACCTGGTTCCACGTCAAGGTCTTCCAAAATCTTCTTCTGATTATTTTAAAAAAGTCTGGCTCGTGCCTGCAGGTAATTGAGAATTCCAACATTATCCTGCTGTCTTCCAGCGCCGCAATGCTTCTACCGTGTCCTCAAACACTGTATGTATCCCCAGAGACAGAGGTAAACCTTACCAGCTGTATTGTCAGAGATGGAAATAACGATGCAGAGCGGTGTCGTTACTGTCCCAGACAGTAACCCAGAACACCACATTCTGAACCTGTTTTTTTAAACCACTGGACCAGCCTTGCGCACTGTGGTGACCCCCTGGGCTTGTTACGATTCCTTGCTCTGAATTTTACATCATAAACTAGTACCAGATGAGTTTTCACTGCATAAATAATACACAGCAGGTCACTGGTCCTTTCTCCTCATTTAAACACAAGTTGGTCTTCCAGGTACCAGTTTCCCCCCTTGCAGTTTGTACGCAGCAGCATCACTTCTCTGCAGCATTAAAAGGTAGTTACAGACAAAACATCAGAGGAAGGGACAGTGATATAAAAGGATGAATGTACCTAAACAAAATAGATTTATCTTTGTTATCTCCCCTAATCACCTGCTTGGTACTGACTCACACACACAGAAAAGCCTTTTAAATATTAAAAAATCCTCTCTCAATTTCCTGTTCTCCTTGATCCTGCATCAGTTACGAGGGTTCACTTACAACAACAGTGACAATTGTAGCAGAACCCCATCATGTTACTGAGGATGAGGAAGAGACTGAGAGAAGATGACTACCCAATGTATGCCAAACACACTAGGCCATATCCTGAATTCTTTAGCCAGCACTTATACAGGGAACAACCTGGGGGCACATAACTTTGCCCCACACGTTCTACACCACTTACACAATAGCAAACTCGTATGTGCAATCATTCTGAATCACAAGCAACTTCCATCACTGGTAGCAAAGATTGCATAGGGCATAAGGCAACAGTGAATCAAGCCTCATGATCTTTACAGGGAGTTTTGCCTCAGAGGGTAGTGGCAGACACTGAAACAGAACTCACAGGCATTGTACAAACAGTACCTAACAGCACCAAAGTACCGGTAAATGAAGAAATTTACAACTTGAGATTTGCTCATGGCATTCCTTCCTGTAAATTAGCCCACAGTGTAAAAATAATTAACCTTGTCCACATGTAAAAAACTTGGTGTGCGAGAGTTTTTTACCAACGGTCTGCATGCACAGCTGTGGCAACTGAGGTAGATTAGGTTTTCTTGTCCCAAGTATGTTCCAGCATATACTTATTTTAAGTCCTCAGCAATGCTAAACAAACTTGTATCTTCAGTGTCTTTCAAGGCAGGCGTTTTGGCTAACTCTTTGACTCAGGATGTGCATTTTCTTCATCCCCAGGTTGTGTAGGCTTGCTGTTTCCTCTTAAGGTTAAAAACGAGTATCTCAGTCCTCCTGCCATACTAAAGAAAAGAGAATGAACAGAGACACCTGATGTTGTATACACCATTTTATAGCTATGCACCTTTCCTTCCAAACTATTTAAGAATGCCAGCTAGCATAAAACAGGATTTTTTTGTAAGCCACCACAGAAACTAGCCCCGAGTAGGCCAAGACCAATCATGGGTTGTGCCAACAGAGTCGTACAAACAGATGAACAGTTCATCCAACCACAGAGTAACAACCCACAGGTTAGAACTCATATTCAATGGGCACAGCTCATTCAGTCCCTGTTCCCACTTCCCACACCACTTGGCTTTTACTTGGAAGCCTCACAGCTCAGAAGTGCCGCTCATAAAAAAAGACTGAATTCAATCCCACAGAGTAAAACTGCAGGCATGGTTCCATAGTTAAGATCCTACCACAGTAAAATCCAGTATCTGAAAACAGGCATGAAAAGACATAACTAATCATAATGAACTTTACATCCCGACGCAGTGCTTCCTCAGGCCAGTAGGTCCAACACTGCATCACCCAGGTGGGCCAAATCGAACAGAACATAAAACTGTATTGCACTGAGACATTTTCAGCTTTAGCAAAGAAAGGCTATTCAAGTTCCACTCACCAAATATTTAGCCCTATAAAGTTTAACATGGAGAATATGTAATCTCCACCGATCAACATTCCGATGTAAGCGATGGATATATTCTGAAAGGAAACAAAAGCCATGCACTTCTTGAAGTCAGTTTTCATCTCCAAGAATATAAATTATATCAATTAATTTACTTCTCTACGGAAATAGCTCTGCTGCTGGCCACTCTAAAATCAGTGTTTAAATTCATTTCACGGGATGTCTGCCTTACGGGTAATGGAACAGTGGAACAAAATAATAAAATCAGTATGTCTTCTAAATGCACGCAATGCACTCAGAGTCTGACTTTCTGGGGAAAAAAGAAAAAGGAAGAAAGAAAATTAAAAAATAAAATCAGCTCTTTGACATTAGGCAAAATGGAGCTACAACCACCTTCTGAAAACGTACTTCTTTTTAATCTTTGGAAGGATCCTCTCAAATCCTATTTCTTAAAAGCAGGTTTTAGTTTCTCAAGTATAAAAAAATATTCTTTAAAGTTACAGGGAAAGCTCTCTATTATTGCTTTAAAAGGGTTACCTCCTTACTTTGCCAACTAAATGTGCATTGAAAGCACCTGGCCCAAGTTCAAGGCAGGCACAGTTTAAAGATTCTACCTCTCACCCCACCCCCATAAAATTTTGGGAAAATTGTCCCCAGTAGACAGAAAGAAAATCATAGAACTGTGTAATCACTTTACCAACACTTTGTTGGTTTCAAATGTTTTAGCAGCTAGAATGGACAATGATGTCATTTCTACCAGTTTCTGCTGGGGACTACTGCATCATAAAGTGCTTCTCAACTTTAAAGCTGTTCAAAATGCCTCAAAGAGTTTTATTGCTCAGATAATAGAAATAGTGTTGCTCTATCTTAATGGTTCAATGCAGGCATGCAAAATTTAAGAGAACACTTTCAGGGCTACAGAATGAAAACTACTAGATGAATCTTGCCAGCTTTAAAAAAAAACACCAAACAAACAACAAAACAACTGTAGAAAGAGAAGTACCATCCTCCTTTTGTGGATTTTGCTGTGCTGGAGGTATTGTTTTCCTTAATCGCCCATGCATCTGAGCACCCTGAGGACTCTTATTACTCTGCCTAAGCTAGTCTGGATTTTGATAGCTATTTGGCCACCAACTGCACATGTTTTACCTTTTGCTAAAACTCTTCCAGCTTACAGCTCTGTGCTTCTCTCTAAAGCGGCCTACAAAAAGGGTGCTTGGGCAGCCAGTAATGTTCCCAGCTCAGGCATGCTGGCCTCATCAACACAAACAAAGTTGCACTGATTTTAAATTACACTGGGTTAGAGAAAACAGAATGTAAGGACCCCAAGTTCAGTTTTTAAGATGTGCATGTTTTGGTGTTTGATCAAACTAATCACAATTTATACAAACCAAAATTAAACAGTCCATTGTGCTAGAAAACAAGTTCTCACCTAAGGATCACGCAGTTAAATCAAAGTAATACACGCCTTGTTACAGCTTAGCCATTATTCTTTATCTATGCATGCCCTGTGTGTCAGCTGCAACGGAAATTAGTTCAGCCAGCAGTGAAAGTGGGTTAGTCTGGATCAGTTTGCAATGGATTTGCACTGGGCCACATCAACTGACTCACAGTCCCTGATCAAGAACAGAAGCAGGTGACAGTACTTGATGAAAAGTGGTTAATTGTACATCTTTCAACTAAAGTGGTTCTAGTTTCTCTTGTAGGAAAAATAAAAATAAATCAATACTCACTCTGCTTTCTAGAGTATATCTGAACTTTATGAAAGAAAAAAAGGTCACTTGGTGGTGTGACCTTGTTTGGCACAAGCAGTGTCTCAGTATTAGCCCTCACTTTGAGTTTCCAGCTCAAAGCATAATCAGGATCACTACTGAGTCAGTGTTCCTCCCTGTCTATCTGAGCATTCTCATCTCCCTTTTCTGCTCTGTAACTCACCTTTATGGCACCAACTACCGTTGTCGTGAGTGCAGAATTGTAATGACTGCATAGGACAGTAGAATACATCAACAGAAACCTAAATAAAGTAAAGGAGAACATTTTACAAATTCCTCCCAGGGAGCTCAGCAGTTTGGCAACACTTTGAAATGTTCAACAGTTTCTGGATCAGTATTTTGCTGAGATTTTGAATCCCACCTGTTCCAAACCCTAAAAAAAGATTCTGTGGACCTGTATTTTAAGTTAATGATGGGCATACACAAAGTACTTAAAATACACATTTAAATATGCTGCTGGAGCTCCACCAGAGTCATCCCTATTCCCTGTGCTTCTTAAGTGCCCGTACTGGAAGTCAGTCTGACCCACTGGTTGGTGACGTATGAAAGAGGCAGGATCCACCTCCTTTTTGTGTTCTTCATTTCACCTGCACATCCCACAGGAACAAAGCACTGCTTCATTACTTTTGAGTCTCCCATATTTTCCAGGTACTTTAAAGAACAAACACACTGAAACAGTTCCTGTACTAAAGGGCTTCCGTTCTATTAACTGTAAAGAAGTTAGACAATCAGAAGAGAGGGCTAGCAGAAAGACATGCAGTACAGAAAGTAAGAAGCTAAATGTCCTGTTGTGACCAATGTACTGTGAAGTCAACAACACAGACAGTACTGAAACAGTTATTTACACTCTCAGGAATAATTAAAAGACAAGATAGAAGCCTGGGGGAAAATATATTTTCTTTGAATTTTAACACAACTTATTAGTGAATCTTACATTTGAGATCTGCAATTTGAAACACTGTCACTGAAACATCTTACGTGACTGCCCTGTGTCCTTACCCCAACAAGCAGGAAAGAATAAATTGAAAGACAAATAAAAAATTTGTCCAGTGCTGGAAATGTGTTGCCTAAAAAATGGAAGAAAAAAAAAAAATGAAGTGAGAATTATGTGCTATATATATAATCAACTGAAAACACATATAAAATGTAGTTACTATGAAAATGTGCAAAAAATACATTTGATTCATATTATAATTACAAAACATTTATATTACCACTGGAAACAGCTTGATGTATTGAGCATCGGAGACAACAGGATAACAGCACCCACGATACCTAGACACATTCTTGTAACCTGTATAGCAGTGCAGATGTAAAACCGCACACCACAAGCAACTAATATAAATACAATACAGAGAACTTGTGGGTTTATAGCTATTGATACCAACACTGTCATTAATATTACAGAATAGTGTTGATATGAAACAGGGAGAAAACAAACAAATAAATAAATAATCTTGAAATCTACTTGATACCACAGATTCATGAACAGCTTGCAAGGTCCAAGCCTGCATTTCCAAGCTCAAAAGTAGACTAGGTAAGCCATACTAAGGTATCTCATCAATGAAAGCCAATGAAAAAGCTAAAACATCACTTTGAAGTCTGCTCCTTAGTGACATGCAGCAAATAAACACATGGTGACACAAAATAGTCACTAATGTCACAGAGTTTTTTCCATCTCTAGTAACTCCAGGACATGCCTCACTTTAATCTGGCTAGTTCAGTCACTTGTATCAGCACAAAACTCAGCAAAAGGCTGAACACATCCCTGAGAAACAGGGCAAAGGCTGTTAATCCACGCTGAGCTGTGGCTAGCTGAGCCTCCACCACCTGTGGCAATAGACCAGAGGGATCTCAGGTAGCTCTGCCCTTCGAGAAGTGTGCTGATGTGCAATGGCCAACTGCAAGCTACAGCAGAGAGATATTCTGGGACTTCCTTTCCTTTCCACTGCATCATGCCTTCCTGTTCTCCTAGTCAGCCAGATGGCGAAGAAGCGAACAACTGGAGCACTCGCAAACTGCAGTCTCTACAAGATGTGGTAGCTACTGCTCCAGAACCAGCTGGAGGAGCAGAAATGATCTATCTCCCTGTCACACAGACACAGTACTGATACGTACACTGGCAAAAGATAAATGCTGTGCACTGTGATGGATCAGGGCAAAAAAGCTCTGCGAGGGTAAAAGCAAGCCAATTCTATGGCCTGACAATCAGCTAGATACAGGTGTTATCTACAATGCTTTGTTCATTTGTCTTCATCAATATTTTTCCATTTTCTCCCTTTTTTCTGTGACTTAATCTCTGCTCATCACATTTCCGTGAGTTATCCACATAATTCAATGGAACTTTTAATATTAAGTGACCAAGCCATTCTGTATGCACAATACGCACACTCTGCATTTCTCCAATTTTTGTCTTCTCAGGTAATTGAGCATCAACTTGTTTCTGTGAAATCAACATGTGAGCACAACATACTCTTTATTTTTCCCATGGAATAAACCCTGCAACATGGTAAATCTCCCAGTCCAGTTCTTCCAAAATGCCTTCAGTCCTGTCTGCTGGGAAAGCAGTTGAAACCTTACAGCCATACGAACTTGGCCCCCACTACAAATGCCAAGAAGGGCATCAGCTGCCTTTTCCTAAACTGGCCCAAGGTCATGCTGGAGTGACGTCACAAGAAACTTCACACTCAGAGCAGATCTAAATCCATCATTTTCAGGGAATTAGAATTTTTCTACTTAAAGCAGACTTCAAAGAACACAATGACAAAATCATGTGAGTCCAGGGCACAACAACATACAACAAAGGACACTGGAATGATTTATGACACATTCAAGCTCTGTAACAATTTTCAGTGGCAAATCTCAAACATTTCCAAAAAGGAATACGAGTGTCTAGACTCACTTTACTGGTAAGAAAAAGGCAACTCAGCAAGTCTGTGAGGGAGTCAGAAAAAACCACCAGCCTCCTGGTCTCACATTTTATGTGTCAGCACATACTGCCTACGAAATTATACTGTATTATGATTAGCATGAGACTCATGTCATTCTGTGAGAATGTAAAATGTAGGTTAGTAGACTGAGACTAAATAGGAATCTGTTCTGTGCATCAGAATGAGAGGAGGACTGGAAATTCTCTAGTTTTGGTATTTGCAATCTCATTTTAGAGCATGTGGCAAACCACACAGTGCAGCTGGACTCCCAACCAATTGCTCTAGCTGAGAGTCACCAGTTCTATATTAGTTCTCAAACGAAGACTCATATAAGGGCTATCACACAAATTCAGCTTCTTAGACTGAGTAAGTTCTTACCTGTGAGAGTCAAGTCCATGTCACGTATTTCAAATACTAGTCACTAACGTGGAGGTAGGATTACCTCTTTAAAAACAAACAAACCAACCCACCTCCCAGCTGAAAAAAAACTGAACAAAATACAATTATCAGCCTGAGCTATGCAATATTGCTCCTTACCTGCTGAAAGTCCCCAGTAGAAAAGCTAATAATAACTGTTGGAACCACCATGAAACAAGCATTATAGAAAAGGACACCGTATTTTCCCAGCTCCTGTGAAAAATGAAACATGGTGTTGGGAATTACAAGCCATTTGGGTGCATAAATATTACCCTGGCAATCCTTCTGGCATTACTGTCAATGAGCAGACAAAACATAATACATTTCCACTTAAAATACAGGCTTGTAATCATTGGATTCAGTGTTTAGGACTGAGCTGAGTTTCCACTTCAGTCACTTTGTACACTCAGCGGAATGTTACTGCTCTGCTATACCCTGAACAGTTTCTATACAACACCAGCTAGTCAGAAACTTCCCGAGGCACAGGTCCAGAACTGCTTTGTGTTACACTCCACGTAAGTCTCTGCCTGGCCGAGGCATTACCCATTCCATCTACTGCAAATCAACCACAAAAGCAGAGCGCAGGGTGGCCCCCTGTGCTTACGTAACAGGAAAACTAATGAAGTCTCAATTCTAGATGAAGTATTTATAATTATTGGTAACTCATGTAACTTCAAGTAACTTGCAGGATGCCAGGTATCCTGTCAGTTAATTTGCCTGACACAGAGGCAGATTAGTGGAATGAAAAACCAGCCCTCCCTTCCTCTAGATTCAGCCAGAATATCAGCAAATCTTTCCAGCTTTAAAATGAAACCCATTATTTTGTAGAAAACCGTGAGGCTGTTAAGTGCTGCTCATAAAGAAAAATAGAGTCCAGATTCAATGTGACTCCTCAGGTTATTGAAAGATACATTTGCACTGTACAGTCTGAACCACAAAAGTCAGAAACAAAACCTCTATCCAAGACTGCTCTTAGCTATGGCTTAGGATACTTTCATGGCACTGCATTTGAAAAGCACTCTGCTCAATGTTTACATAGCATATAATGTATCAAGGCATCACCTAATTCTTTGGCATACCTGGGTTTGGTGTAAACTTGGTCTTAGATAACCAAAAAATTATCAGTTGTTGTGGTTACTGATTCAAACCGGACAGGTCTCTGTTCCTACCCACACGTTTATTTTACACAAAAGTGGCTTAAAGTGTGTTTCTAGACAAAAAGTCATCTCCCTTAGATGTATATGTCATTTACAGGTAAAAAATTTGGTTTGGGTTTGGATTTATTTTATTTTTCTAGCCAAAAGCAACATTTTAAAGCCACTACAAGCTCTGCCTAGAAGACTTGGGAGAAAATAAAATACACTGTTTATCTAAGCCTGGCCTGAGATACTAATAACAAGCCTTTCCCCAGGCTGTTCTGTATTAAGGATGCATATATGAACTGAAATATGAAAGCAAGTGAAACTATTTATGAGTTCATAAAGTCATATAATAAGTAACCCACTGTTACCACATTGTCATAATGTTATAACACACCTAATCACCTCACAGTTACCTTTGGATCGATCTTCTGCTTTGTGTAAACTCCATTTGCTGCTGTGAAGATATCGTTCAGCAATACAAAGGTGTACCCCTCCAGATTAAATGACAGATCAGACCTGGGGAAGAAATGTTATACCGTAAATAAGCAAACAATATGCAATGCACCGCATTACCTTGTTTACCTAGAGAAATACCGTGAGTGAGGAAATGCAAATCCTGAGAATTCCAGCATGCCACAGGTTTTGCTTTAAGCCTTCTTTCTAACTCAAAGCAAGTACTTCACAGGCCTCCAGTCACAGGACCACCACAAATGAGTCACCAGAGATTTCCCAGTACTCAGTGGGGAAGTGGCAGGAAATGTTCAGTTTTCATTCTGTGAAAAATTCCATCTGTCTCAGTTCTGACAACCTGTCCAATTTTACTGACTATACTTATCTGTTTCTTTTAACACAAAAAGCAGCTAAGGAATAAAGTCTGACTACTTGTTTTTTACAGTCAGACCAGACATATTGTCATCCTTTCTGTTTTGACTAGGTACCTCGTGGATATAGGGTAATGAAATAAATAGGATGTGGCTCTATCCGAGTCACATCACATGGAAATTATTTACCTTTGTACGTAGCAAAGGCAAGAAACAAAAAATAACATTACATTTCTGGTTAAGTAAAGGAATATTCAGACAGAAAGAAAACAGAGGAGAATAGCATATGAGTGCTTTCTGAACTTATTTTCACATTCAAGCTTTTTAAAAGGGATGAAGAAAACACGCATTGCCTATCTCAAAACAGTATTTGATAACCAAAAAAATCAGTCTTTCTACCTAGACAGTGTTTTTTTGAGATTATTAAAATACACTGATATTATGAAATAAAAGCAGCATTTCTCACACAGTTTTAATTTGCTTCATTTATGGTCCTGCAAACATGGAAAACCTAGGGGGCGTGTAAAGAAGCACCCAAATACTTCCACCTCAAGTTAAATTTTTCCTTTTCTATTCCTGCACCTCCCAATGATGTCAGTAGAGAGTGTTTCCAAAACAACTTAATCCAGAGTAACTGATCTCAACTTAGGTTTACTTGGCACTTGACAAGGAAAAATATTCTCCTGCTGTCCCTCCTCTCACAACATGTCTTCACGAAACAAATGAAAACCTTACCCAGCTGCTATGAAAGCCCCAAGAATGATGGCAAATACACTGACTATAATACTCAGTGGGTATCGTTTCCTGTAGGCAGAAATTAGACAGTTCACATTTTCATTATTTGAAGGGGAGATTAAATGGCTGTCTGCCTGAAAAAAAAATTCAAAGCAATTAGTAATCACAGAACATTTAACAGGAGGGCACAGTCTTGATAATCTTACAGAAGCAATGTGATTGACCATGTGCCACGCTGTCAGACCTTGGCCCTGAGAACAGAGATTGAAAAAGCACTGTGAGCATTCTGCTACAAGATAATTTTGAAAACAGAGATTAAATGTTTCAAGTAAAAGCGCTGGAACAGACTTTAATTTACTGTGTAGTGGTATTCGTAATGGACATATTTCAGTGTCTTCCAGTAATCCAGTAAAGGAAAATTACTGAACATCTCTCATGTAGTTTTTCATCTCATCTTTCTGGGGGAGGATGCTGTACAGCACGCTATCTGGGCTGTTTTTCAAACAGACACTTACTTTGAAGTCAAACTGAAACTTTGTAATTGAAGGGGAAAGCACAGAAGCTTATGATGTTCTTCATCTACATCAGGGAAAAGCATACCATAAAACTGTTCTGTTTCTTTATACCTGTACTGCTTTATTTAGAAATGTCTTAAGAACTTATTTTTACACCGCACTGCAGTGTGCCTTACAGACTTTTCCCTAGCCATTCTCTCAGGCTAGCCCCCAGCTCTGAGCTGGCCTGTGAGAAAAGATCCACCAAAACAAAACATCTCTCGGAGAACTCCTGTGCGTCAAAGGACCAGAGCTATGGACCACTGTCCCAACAACAAAGCTGCACTGTCCCAACAACAAAGCTCATCTAGATAGATGAGGCTTTGATCATAATGACCCTCGACCGTAACAACACAAACCTTGACTGCTTTTCAAATTCTGAGGTAAGCCAGCACAGACTCTCTGGAGTCCTTTCCTTTTCAGCCCTGAGGAAATACACTGCAGCAGTCAGTACCAATACAGCGTTCCGTATTGGTACTAGTACCTTAAGCTTCCTTTAGGTTAGGATGTTGCCTGCACCCATACATCACATTGCCGTAGTCCAGCTGAGAACTGATGACAACCCCACTCACTCACATTTTCCTCACGTACTTGAGGGAGTCCCAAGTTCTGCTTTCCCCGTGAGAATTTACAACTAGACAAGAATCCTGCAGCATCCCCAGATATGATCAATATCACACGGATCAACTGCTGCTTCAGCCAAATGGAAACATCAGTCTACCTGGGGGCTGTCTGAAAACTCTTCCCCTGACCATCACTCTCATGTTACCTGCACTCAGCTTCAGCAAGCTGCATGTCCCCTTGTGACCTCACCTTAACCAAACACGCGCCATCTGGGTAGCACTATGATGGTGAAAAAGTATGACATATTAATATTCCTTCCAAGGAATTTATATTTATTCCATGGGGGCACGACTGCAACTAGTGATCCTAACCTGCAGCAGCGCTTCTTACTTTGTCATTAAAAACAACGGAGGTCTCTATCATTAAGGAGTTTTGTGCTCTAACTGCACACCGGTAGATATCATTTTGCTTCGTTAAACTGGTATGTCTGCAAGACTTGACCCAGGAGCTACTCTACATAAACAGACAACCATACAATCATCACTGTTCTGAGACATAAGGACCTGTCCTTTTGAAGTAGTTTGCAGCTGAGGGGCCTCCGAGAGGAGACACAAACCATAACCGCCGGAAGTGTCTGAGCTGTGCTCTGCTTACCTGATTCCTGTGCAACAGTCAAGAGATTGAGCTGTGTCACTGAGAGCAAGCTGAATTCTTTCTCCTGTATTCACTAAAACGCATGTATTTACGTCTTCAAATAAAGCTGCATAACCCCACTTTCTTTGCTTTTCTCCATTTGTCGGTAAAAGGCACCCATCCAATATTCTGATGAGACGCCACAAGCAAACTATTTGATATGATCTAAAATAAAGGTATCTTAAATGAAAAAAAAAAAAAGGATCACCCAAGTATGATGATTTCCAGCAGTAAAGTAAGTGGAATGGTAAACTTCCTGAGCACTGTAAACATCGGCAAACTGTCAAAAAAGAAATAAAAATCCAAGCATAGCATCAGGTTAACAGCATTTTTACGTTCTAATTCTTACCTAGTTTTACTAACCTGAGGATGAAACCATTAATCCAGCAATAAGCAACCAAACAAATTCCCAGCCACTCAGCATATATAAAAAAATGTCAGTCTGACATTAGAGGCAGATTAGATAACCAAATCACTGAAAAATAATAAGATTCACCAGTTTGTAAAACAGTGCAACTGGATACCTTTTAAAAGGTCCCCCTGCATCAAGTAATGAAATATAAAAGCTATTTTCTACCTAGCACAGCCCCTATGAAGTAAGTCTTTCTGTGGAACTGATGGGCAGGGTAAACCAACATTAGTTCTACTGTAAACCTAGAGGACATGCAATAAACCTGCCTCTGAAAACATGTAACAGAAATAAAATATGAAGCAAACAAGCTGTACTTTCAAAAAGGTGAAATAAATCCCCAAGAAAAAAAATCAGAGAAAGTACAAGAAACATGAGAAGTGGGACCAGCTGCATCTACCAAGGAAACAGCTACTTTTGGACAACATATTGTTGTCTACATGACGTAATGCAGTTGGAAACCTTTTTGATCAATTTGAGAAAACACTTGCATCTGACACTTTGCAAATCTGACAGCATGGCCATATGGACCAATTAATCCTCTGGTTTAGATAACTATTAGCAACTGCATTAATCAATGATACATACCCTAACATGGAGTTTAATCCCTTTACAACAGACAATCTGAAGTTATGCACAGGATCATCTACACCTTACAGACAACCCAAACAAGGTGGAAAATACCGTAATGCCAATCAATGCCACATAATGTAACAAAACACATTGTAACAAAATGTTAATGGTAGAAATACTGCAGCCATTCTTACTTTTTTGTTGCCAAAAATCAGTTATGAATTGTAAAAATGGAAGAGGTATGTCAGCCATAGGAGATGGTGCACTTAGGTTTAAAATAACCTACTAAATTTTTTATTTTAAAAGTAGTTAAGGAATCGAGAAAGAAGAACCCACGAATCAAACTTTTACAGTACTGAAACTACTTCCATGTTCACAATGGCAGAACTGCTACTAGGGACAGTACTGCCAAAATCCTTCTGTTTGGCTGAACAGTCACTTCAGTGGAACAACTGCTGAATGTGTACAACAAAGAGTTGCAGCATCAGGTGTCTAGTGCTGGTAGTCAGAGAAAATTAATTCTATAACTAAAAAGAAATGTAAACAAGTTAAGAGTAATACATTTTCTCTCCCAGCATTTGCCTCAAAGTTATCAAATGCTAAAACCATGCAAAATTCTCTGTTCACCCTACTAAATCCTCAGGAGCCTGTAACAGATAACATACAAGGAACCACCTCAGTGGTAGTGCTGTATCCTCCAATCCTGCCACAGCCATTGTGCTTCTGCACTCCTCTTCCACAGGAAATTTGGTCATTCCATCTCTCAGAGTTACACTACGTAACTTCACCTTTGTTAGCACTAGCACAAAAGTGACTCTCATGGATCTATGAGCGAGCCCTTCAGCCACCTCCCCACAACCCGCTCTTGGTGCTCAGCAGCGTGAGGCCGCTGCCACCACCCGGCTACACAGTAGTTTTTCCATCTCTTGGTGATTCCCAAATAACCTGCACCAACATCATGGTACAAATCTTCCCCTTATTCTTCTTACAGCTTTCAAGCTCCCTGGTTAGAACACCCAGGAAAAGCTGTGGTTGGGTGTGAGGGGAATGGGAAAGCACTTCGTCACAAAGCAGTACTGTGATTTTTTGCCAGGCCTAGCTAAGCCCCCTTAAAAAAACCACACAACTTGTAAACAGATCAAATGTTTGGCTAAGAATTTGATAATATTATCAGGGATTTAGACAGACAAGACAGAGAGCACAAGCATTTAAGTCCCTGTGTAATGCTCTTCTTTAGTGTTTATTTTTTACCCCCACAAAAGAAAAGGGTGAAATCCAAACAGTCTGCTTATAACTTCCATTTACTGTACCTGAGTTTGCTGGTACTTGATAATCCACTTATGTGGTTTCCAACGTAAATCAGAGGGAGAGGAAACAACTGTGATAAAATTAAAAGTACAACTCAGATTATTATGTTTTGAAGCACTATTCAGAAACTTTACTTGACAGACTTTGGTAACAGTAATATCAGATGTACTTTTAGCAAGAAAGAGGATTTTCTTAAGGGAAAAAAAAAGTAACTAGGCTGCCTACTGTTCTGCAGCTCTTGACCGTATGACCATTCAGGACCACAGCTTCACTGATTCTGTTAGAAGAGTTGCCATCTACCTCTAAGGAGACTCAGACTGCACGTAAAGTAAATGTTTATCGGTTTTATTCTCACTGCAATAATCCTCAGATTAATACCTTTTCTAACATTTGAATTTTAGGTATAAAGGTAACATACATATACTAGTAAGCCTGGAAGACACACCACTTTAGATCTACACAACAAATTATTCTGTGAGAGATGCTAGAAAGGAAAGATAGCCATTTTGGGGTAAATTAAACTTTACTTTTTCCAGCTTCTAGCATGAGATTGACTCGCACAGAAACACGTGGGCTGTAACACAATGCAGAGAAACAGTAACAGACTTTCCAAGCCTTAAGAAAATGTACAAGACGTCAGAGATCCCTACACAATATTCAGCTGGAGCTCAAAGCTGTTAGTTCTCCGGCGACAGGAAAGTTGCAGAAGACTAAAACCAACCCAAGTAATCAATGGGGACAAAGGTGGTGTGTACATCTAGTCCCATCCACTATCAGTCAAACCAAGCTGCAAGTGGCAGAAAGACAAAACAGATTCTCTACCCTAACTTGTAATAGGTGCTGTTGTTGTGCCTATCCGTGCTCCAGGAGACACTGTTAGAGACTAAGCCCCCCCAAAGCACTGTGTGCTGAAAAAACATACAGAAGAGTGGGCTGCATTTTATCTGCGTTAAAAATTCTGTACTTCTTTTACAGCAAAGAGGAGAGAGAAGTGCAGTAAAAGTCAACTGTAGTTAACTTTTAAGTGAAAGTAACACTAAAAGTACACAGGACTACAAAGCAAACAGGAATATAAGCAACAGTGACTACTCAGCCAGTCAACCTAAGTTTGGAAAAAATTTGTAATGCACTATCTCTTCTGCAGATTTTTAGTTAGAAAAATGTGTTTTATTTCACAGGATGAAAACAGAGCTGACATTACATTCTCTTTCCTCTGAAATTAGTCTATTGCAAAGACAAAATTACAACATCCAGCACAACAGACAACAGTGAAACATTTTACTTAAAAAGAGTCAAGAACTCCAAAGCTTCATCACTAACATTAGCACTTTGCTACTTTAAAACTCCAGCTGAAAGCACTGAGGACATCAACCAGTCCGGGAGTGAAAAGCAATGATAATCTTAGTGTCAGTGAAAGCAAAAGTTGTCAGAAGGATGAAGAGTCAGTCAAAGGGTGCTTTAAAAAGTAAAGAAATCAACAATGAGCAACCCAGCTGATTCATTGACTAGTCAAAGTCCAGTCAAAATACAAGCAACATAGAAGTCCTGGATGCTGCAGTGCTGACTGCTCCCAGCTGGCCAGTACCTTGCAACAAGACATAAACAGTCTTAGGCATCACAGTAAAGCTCCAGCAACACTGCACATGGATGCAAAAATCCACAAGGATCACTGCTGCACTCATTTCACATCCCAGTTCCCAATTTGAGATAAGAGAAGATCCTCTTATTTTGTCTGTCCTACCTCTTTAAATCACACACAGTTAAGGTGTATAAGACACAGCTAGCCCCTACCTACAGTGTTTTCAGTCGGCATTATTTTGGCCCCTCCTATGGAATGCAGATCTTACATTTGGAGTTAACCATTGTTTGGGATTTTAGTCTGTCACATACTCTTTTTCTATTGTTTTATCACATGTCCCATTCAAGTTTCCAAGCAGCCTTTCTCCCCTCACGCTGCGATCAAAACTCTTTCTTAAACACGTCTCCCATTGATCCCACAGGAAGCTGTATACATCCAGAAAAATACTCAGGAATCTCAAAAGAGTTCATCCAGCTGTATGATGCTACAGCACCCTTTCCCGTACACTGCATAACAAGACGGCACAAGACTGCTCCACAAACAAAAGGCCAGGTTATTGCTGTGAGATTAGAATTATCAAATCCAGTATCAAATGAAACAAAGACATAAATAATCACATTTGGCAAAGAAATGCCTTTTTTTTTGTTGTTCTTCTTCTTCTGTATCTTGTCTCCATAAGAAAGAATGACACTGAGTCACCATCCCTGGAGTAATTTAAGAGGCGCGCGGACGAGGAGCTTAGGGACATGGGTTACGGGTGGCGTTAGCAGTGTGAGGTTAGTGGTTGGACTTGATGATCTTAAAGGTCTTCTCCAACCTAAAAGTTTCTATGATTCTATAAGGGGTAACATTTTCATACTAATATCAGGACCTGTGTAATCCTTACCTTCACAGGTATACTTTTGTCGAAATCAGGGAAGTGAACAATCTTATTTAATTTTGAAACATACAAGATAAGTATAGTGGCTGCCATCTAAACAAAAGAAAAAACAAGAAGTCACTTAAAAGCAAAACTGTAATGCACAAATGCAAGAACTGCTTCAAAGACAAAACGTTTATAAACACTTCACAAACGCTAGGTATTACGTATTTCTTTCGAAGAACAATACAGAACGCAATTAACAAACGAATAATTTACTCAATTTTGCTAGGTATTTATTTAAAAGTACAATATAGACACATGCTTTACTAGCTTGAGAAAACTAGAGGCACCCTGTGAAACAATGCATGCTAAGAAGGAGCTGAGAAAATAAAACAGGACGCGATCCCAGAATAATCATGCTATTTTCACTCCGTGTTGTTCAGTCTGCGTAATCACGCCCACTACCAGCTTTTCTGGTAATGTGAGACAGAGGTGGTGCGCTGCTCCGTCCGCTGACAACAGGAGGAAAAAATAACAAAGATACGGAGAGAATGAAGGAGACATCTGAGCAGTCACCCATCAGAAGAGTTAGTGCAGACCCAGGCAGGGAAAAAACGTTAATGTTCTCCTTATATAAAAAATACAGTAACTGACTATCAGGAGGATGATGTGGGGTCACCTTCTGCAGGCTAAAGCATTATACCGTATTATACGCACTTTACAAACTGTTCAAGGAAATCTTGGAAGAATCAGTCAACATAAAACAGAAATGCCATTGAGTCTCAGTTTCTGCTAAGAAACAAGCCGTATCATTGCCCCTAACATGAACTATTGCCACATTTTCTAGTCTTGGCTTCCACCGACTCACGATATGTAGTTCCTTGAGCAGTCTGGATGTGTGAAACCCCCTCTCCCCCAGCAAAGACTCCGCAAGACATTTTACTCTCTCTGGCACCAAAGAGCAGAGATGTCTGACTTTCAGTACCCTGCCTTCCCCTCTTCCTCACTACCCTTTAGCTTGTAACCTTGGCAGAAAGTAAACCCTCTCTTCCAAATGCATTTGCCTAAACACTTGCTTCAAGGTTCCATCTTTCCCAGCCACCCCTCTGCAGAGTCACACATGCTATTTACGGACCATGTACACAAACATTCAAACTTTGGTTTTACTCTGGATGCCTACTAACAACAAAAGTAACAAAAAACGTATTTCTGCTACAGTACTACAAATTGCTCACAGGCAAACAAGGCAAGAAAGAACGAAAAATGTGTGGTAGTCCTGGGAAACTATTTGGAAAGGGGGAAGAGATTTATGAGGAAAGACACTGTTTGCCTACAAACAGGGACAGTATCTGCATATAATCCCATAAATGCTCAAGGACTCTATTAGGACTATGCACTTGCTAGAACCAAGGTTGACAGTTGTGAAGGCCAGATCTCTTAATTACTGAACTCTGAAAGGGGAAATAAATGGCATTTCCAGTCCTTTACATGACTCTTTCCAGGCAATAGTTTTGACTTGAGCTGAAACTTCCTTGATCTCACTAAAACAAATCACTCTTCCTTACAGTGTGCCTAATACAGACGATGAGCAATGCAGTATAACAGATTTCCCCTCTTAAAATGTATCTCTACCCTAACAGAAGTTAAACTTAGAAATACTGAGTAGTTAGTATGCTTTGCTTGTGAACATACCTGTCCAATTCCAAGAAACATAGGTGATGGGAAGCTGAAAAGCATAAACAGACATTTAATACTGAGGGGAAAAGAAAATAAGGGGAAAGAAATAATTCAATTTATCACCGAAATCAACAACCGGACATGCGGACGACTGGCCTGTTTTTCAGAAGAGCTCAGGAGCTGCCACATTAGTGGAGTCCTAGTATTTCATTTCTGCAGCAAAACACAAGTTGCATAACACAGCACATGCACAGTTGATCAGCTCTATATTGCTAATTGTTTTGGGGATATTTGTAAGGGTGAGTAACACACTTAAGAGCATAAGAACCAGGACTTCCATTTATAATCGTGTGACACCTACAGTGTGTTTTGGTTTGCACCTACAGCTATGCCATATAAATACGGAGACTTGACTCATCTGTACCGCCCAGGCTTCACACACCTGCAGACTGTACAACGAAAACCACTATAAACCAAAATCTCAACTCGCCTCATGCATCACGTCTGGGAGATGTTCCATACAGCTGTTATGTGTTCAAACAGCACCGAATGTTAGAAAATAACAGCAACCTTCGCTTTTTACCTTTTTTCCTTTTTGTTTTATTAATTTTCTGGGTTTAGTTCATAATGAGCTAAAACACAGCAAAACCTGACCAAACCTTTAGAGTAATACCGGTGAGAAGATCACAGCCACAGGACAGTGATTCCATATGGGCTGCTCCATCAAGTCAAAGATATGCTCCTACAGTTTTTTTTACAATTAAGAGATTTTCTGGGGGTCACGTTGTGGTTTTGGCTACCTTAGGGAAGGTGCTGGCAGGCAGGCAACAAGATCGTTTGGCAGGACGCTGCTTCCCTGAACGGTCTGAGCTGATGCGACCAGCAAAACGTCACCCTCGATTCTGGGAATAACGAAAAGGCCTTCGAGGCTTTTGCGTGCGCGCCAAGGCCTCTGCCGTCGGGCAGCGTGGCAGAAGTGGTGCGTACATACACACGCACTGGGCACGAACGGGGCCTGAGCTGGCAGAAACCGACCCGAGCCCCTGCGCATTCCCCGATACCTACGGTGCCAAGGCGCCAGCTAGTCGCCCCGGGACCCGAGCTGCAGGAACGCCCCAGGGCTACGCTAAAGCTTACGAAAACGCTCCCCTGACGGGCGCTGCGGCGCGGTCCCGCTCGGCTTCCAGCGCGAGCTGC
>NW_010251387.1:6884-24641 GCF_000690775.1 Eurypyga helias | reverse complement strand
GCCGCAGGCAACGCTCCACCCGCTGCCACGCGGGAACTCTAGGGCAGACAGAGGTGGAGAGACATCACTGTGGCACCTTGTCACAACAGCTTCTGCTCTGAACTTTGCCTTCCTGCTGTAAAGGGACATCTGACATTACTCTGGGGTGTTTCTCCATGAATCCTGCTATTTCCTATGTATTTCAATCACCCTAACACTTTTGGTTTGTTCCCAAGACGAACAGGTCTTTCTGGTGTCTTACAAGTTGTTGAAAGTTTGAAAAATGTTTCAGAAAATGAGACAGCTTCAGAAAAAACCCCAAACAACCTCATCCTAGTTACCACAGACCACCAAGCCAAGCTGAGAAAAGCTCTGTTTATCCCACTATTTTCCACCAAAATTCTTTAAACTAAATATCCCTGAAAGTGAGGACAAGCATCTTAAATACTGTGCGTACAGATGCATCTGCTCATTTGGTGTTTCCAAAACACTTGCCAGAAAACCTATTAACAAAGGTGGAAGCTTGAGGCTGTTTTTTCTGATTGAAACAACACAAGAGACGTAAAATTTTGTACGCAAACAATTTCTAACATAAAACCTACAGAACACAATCCTGTCAGATGGTAACATCAGAAAAGGTGCAAAGTTACCACCGAAAAGCAAAAAATCTAAGTATTCTGCTGCTAACTATGTTAGGAATTCATCCTTCTCTTGCGGAGTCTCCACTGCGCTCCTTTTCCATCACCTGCGCCTTAAGCACGCGACTCAAAGCACGGTACGTTACAGAGAAGGTGCTGGCCAAACCTGTCAATGTCAGCTTCTGGGAGGAGATCATAGCAACCCTCAGTGTAATCATTCTGCAGACTCTGACGGTCAGGGAAGTAGTCCGTGGTGAGAGGGAGACATGCCGGAGTAGTGAGAGATTTCCAGTCCACTCCAACTGTACAACAGAAGCCTGGCACTACGGGGGGAGCAGACAGCGTCAGAACTGCCTCGGTGTATCATTGGCGGGGGCAGACAACGGGGCATTTATGGTCACCCATGAAGAAAGAGGGTGCGGAGGGAATGTGCGAAGAGGAAAGTTAAAAAGAATGAGGGACAAGGACAGAGTTGGCATAAAGTCAACAGGGAAACAAAGGAGGTGGAATGGGAAGGGAAAAAGAAAGCAGGATGGGAAGAAGGGAGGGAGAGAAAGAGACAGAGTTTGTTAAACAATGCAGTGCACATGCTAATTCAATCCCATCATGCAAATGGCATTCAGAGTTAATACATCTCATTTTCTGTTGATTGAAAGCTAGAGCTGACATTTCCAAAATTACAGCAAGGCAGGTGCAGTTACTCATTATTAATAAAACAGATCAACATTCCAAGTCTGAACAAGAAAATCAGACCAGCTTTGCATCCCAGACAACTGCAGGAGGAGCTGGGGATGAGAAGAGAAGGAATGACAGACCAGCCTCTTTCTGGAATAGTACGACAGCAGAAAAGGGAGTATTTCTACAGTTATAAAACCAGAAGACAGATCCAGAGGGGTGGGAAGACCAGAAAAATAGTAGCTTGGAAAGCAATCCTTCCCCACACCCTTGCTTAGAGTTACGTTGCAGTTTCAAGATTAGAGATCTAAAAGTAGACATTAAAAAAGCAAAAGCTTTTTTACATGAACTCATCACTTCACTACTGCACTACATTCTGACCTGCCCCAAACAATCCACATCACGGCACTTGGCCAACTACTAATTCTTAACTTCTCGTCACAGACATCTTACAGAGTTATTTTACTAGCAGGATGTTCACATTAATGGCAGGAACACTGTACAAGAAAATGGTTTTTTAAGCAGTCACACACTTGTTTCTGTATTAGACACATTTTCTCAGTAAACAGTACCAAAATCAGACACCGACTGCACCCCTACTGCTTCAGTTAGCTGGTGCCAAGCAAACTTTTCATACTGAGAGGCACCTAAGTGTTCAGTGGCTTTACCTTTTTGCATAACAGTGTCTGGTAAGAAAGAAGTTCAGATGTAATACAACAACCAGTTTCACATACTTTCAAGAGAATTCTTGTTCTCTGCAATCACAGTGAGACACAGAGTACAGAGAGATCCTGCAAATTACTGCAGGGCAAAACAATCTACTGCCAAAAGCCAAGTGGGCTCCACCGTTTCTTGTTTACCCCATCCTGATGCCTCTACAGATATACATACCCTTTCCCTCCCCATCTTCCCACCTAGGCAAACTCTCCTCCAAACCTTTCTCCTGCTTACTTGGATCCGGAGAGTTAGAGACAGCATCTTCTAATGAATCCTTGTTCTGAGTTTTGAGGTTCATCCCTACAAGAAAGAAGTAAGTATTTTACTTTAACCAATTATGCACTTCACTTTCACTTCAAATCAAAATACATCAGAAGCATGCACATGTTGCAAGATACGCCATTTCTCCCCTTGGAAAGAACTCAGGGTTCTGCACAGCAGAAGCCAACTAACGAAGAAGGGGAAAAGAGACAGAGAAAATTGGATGAAATTTGAACATCTTATTCGAAGTGTTCAGGAGCTAAAAAACAAACAAAACCAACCTCCCCAAAATGGTGAAACACATCTTGAACAGTAGATGCCATAAAAAAAAGAACGGTAACAAAGGAGTTGCTTGTAATTATTTAACTTGCTAATCTGAGATGGATCTCAGCAGCTAAGTACTTTTAAATACATTCAGTACCCAAAAGTAGCACCTTTTTTATTGTTTTCCTCATTTTATGAGCAAGGGATAAGCTAAGACGAAGAATTTCATAAAACACAGAAGCAGCAAGAAAGGAAATTATAATAGAGTTTCACCTGGTGGAAGAAGAGAACCCATATATAAGATTCTAATTACGTAAGACTCCAAAGAGTAATTTGTGAAAAATCACATTACAGATTTACTCAAATTCCAACATTTTTACACATAAGCTACCAGTATACTTTTCACCTCTCTGCCAGCGGGCAGGCAGGAGACAGAACAGCTGTTCTTGTTGATTCAGCAAATACAAACTCCCTTCTTATCCCTTGCCAGGCTAAAAATTTGAAAAGAATTAATTAAGCCTTCAGTGCCCCTAAATAGGTCCAATGTATTAACTGCAGACTGTTTAAAACTATCATGTTCTGAAAAGGCATCAACTTCTATCAAGTTTCAACACCCAAGATGTCTCTCGGTCCATCCTTCCCTAACAGAGAACAGCACATTTTTATTCAGCATGAAAGCAGATGAAGAGATGATCGATTTGTGAGCAAAATTCAGTTTATACGAACCTAAATAAAAACTAATACGGGACTTAAATATAAATTTTCATTAGTCTTAAATCTTGATTAGGACTTAAGGCACTGATTTTTCTCACTGTGAGATGGATCCATTCTGAGCAGCCTATTAACCTGCAAAACAGATACTAAAAGTACAGCTCAGTGAACACTAAGCCAACATGATGCTACGGTACCCCTTGACCTTCCTAGTCCCCATTTCACATCTGCCTGCTGTATCTGCATCAATATTTGTGTAGTTACAGGGAAACAATCCATAGAGCAAAGAAAAACCCCAGTTATCTGGATCAGGTCCCTGAGCTGGTTCACCATGTAGCTGTATAAACAGCTGTTGTGGCACACGAGAGGAAATGAGCAGCTAAGGAGACAAAAATAATTGCTGGCTTACAAGGCGTTTATCAAAATACAAATTTCAGGAGGCCTCCGAGCATTTAAAAGGAGCCATGTTTATAAAACTAGCTTATGTAGATTTATCCAGGAAATTGCTGTCAACATACAGCTGTTACTCTAAACAACTTTTGCTAACAGAAAGGATGGTTATCTGCTTCCCTGATAATGCCAGTAAAACGGCAGCGGAGCTAGCTCAAACTGTCACTCATCTTTCACCAACTCCGCGGGTGCCATCTGCCATCTAGTTAGGGCACTGCAACATGATTTATTTGCCCTGAACCACGCTCTACCCATCTGCTGGCCAACACAGACAGCACGGTGGATGTCGGAGTAAATCGACGGGCTCATTTTTCACTGCGAAGCCCGTGTTGCAGCAAAACATGCTGTGGGCCGCAGGGGAGATCCAGACTCCCTGAGAAAGTGGATTTTTTTGAAATAGATAAAAAGATAAAAGAACCATTTCATTTCAGAGGTGACTCAAACCATAAGGGAGAAACGTCAAGTCAGAGCGCAGCAGCTACAGATGGCCGAGGGCGTTCAGGCAGGGAAGGTGCTGAGAACGGCTTTCACAAAGACAGACACAGATTGACCTCCAGCACACACTGATGTACATCCCATCTACGCAGGCAGGAGACTTCTACAGAATGCAGGTGTGTTTTATTGCCAGGATACACTCTGCATCTGCGCTGTGCCAACTGCATCCAGCAGCTGAACTGCAGCTTAGCCACAGCAAGAGCAAACTGAGTCTATCCGGAAGGCAGGGGAAAAAAAGTAAAGCGGAAAATGCGATGTATTCAGATGAAATCCACAGGAGACAACAGAATAAAATCAATTCTAATGTGACTACGTGAACACAACACAAGAGAGACACAAGAAAACTAAGTCTGCTAACGTCTTCAAGGTACAAGCATAGAGGAAAACAACTCTTTTAATCCAAATGTCATTCAGAAGGGTGATTTTTTTTTTTAAATCTTCAGTTCTTTTTTTAAAAAAACAATTTTTAAGTCTTGAATGCTAGAGTCTAGAAGATCAGAAATGTTTGCCATGTGCCTGTCTAAAAAACACATCCATAAAATCAGAAGGCAGGTTGCAAAAAACAGGCAACGCAAAGGAACGCGTAGGGTGGGATGTTGTCCCACTTACAGGACTCAAAAGAAATACTGAGAAGTTCCACTAATTCAGGGGTCCCAGTAAGGTAAGACAGTGCTAACCTTCAACTGAACGCACGCGCGCGTCTTCTCTCATACACATGATGGCATATTTTGGGCTGTGTGAACCATATTTGGTATAAGCAGCAGCATGTTCAAAGTGCTTAAAATCTGGAGAAAGTGCATTTGTGGATAATGACAAGAAATGCCAGAACACACTGGATCCCAGAGGTTACCATGCAAAATAAACCTGCTTTTTTACAGCTTCTCTCAAAACCTAGATGCAACCAAACTTTATTCTTTCCATCAGCTTGTTATATAAAATATATATTCAAACAAGTTTCTTAATCCAAAGGATGATCCCCCCACCCAGAAAGGGTTCTGAACAATACCAGTGCATATTGAGTCATTTTTTTGCGTCTGGATGTCAGTGCTTTGTTATTATGAAGCTAAGCAACCGCCTGAGAGCTTATGGGATGTAAACAACTATCATCTTTCCACACTAACACATTTCTAACACGTACCTAGACCAGGAGAGACACATCAAACAAAAGCAAACCAAAAAATAACACCCAAAACCACACCAAAAAAAAAAAAATCCGAGGAAGAGCACTAACAGATCACTGCAAGTGGAAAACTGGTTTTCCCTTACTCTTTCTACTTGGTCATGCCCAGCTCACCCCCACCGTGACTTCCGGCCCCATTTCTCTCTCACTGCTAACGAGGAAGGGCCTTCTCTCCCAACTCCACACTCTGTCCTTGCTTTGTTACCTGCACCGTTGCTGACAGCCAGACCACTGGAGTACTCCTCTGCTCCGCTGAAGTTCAGGAAAGAGGCACTGTCACCTGGATGCCGAGAGCTGGTATGTCTGGACAAAAACAGACCAACGCGTATTAGACAAACTTCCCTCGCTGCTGCCACTCCTGCTTTTAAGAGCTGATGTATCAATAACAAGCAATCAGCGGGCTGTCTCAGCTGAGCCTGGGGTGAAACCATGCCCTTCAGGTACGCAGAGATGGTAACAGGCACCAGCGCCACAGAGAGGAGGCTGCAACAATATCCCGTGTCTGTCCGTGCTGTTTGTTCTTTGCCTCTAGCAATAACCATCTCTTTGCACTGTCTTTGCAGGACAGGGGAGAACCAGCTACTCATAAACGTCCCAGGAGACAAATAAAACTTGGCTAGTTATTTACGGATCTGATTTCACAGTCTGTAAAACCAATACTCCAGACTGAGCAAATTGCTTCAGATGAGCAAGTCATCCACAGAGACCAGAAAGATCCAGAAAAAGAACTATCCTGAGCATGACACGAGGCTGGCGTTAACGACAAGATACTTTAGCACACTGGAATGTACTTACGAAGTAATAAAAAGGCAACCATTATTTTTTAAATTAGAACTAGTGAACAAAGTTGGTGAGGAGGATGTAAGATTAAAAATGATGCAACACGAAGAGGTTAGAGTATTCTAAAGGACAATACAAAGTATCAGACAGGACAACAATTTCCCTTTAAAAGGAAAAAACAAAAAGCATGAAAGGGTAATTAGGCAGTGCCATTTCCTGAAGGACTCCTTGAAGACAGTAGGAAAAAAAGACCCTGAAAATGAAAAAGGCAGAGGATACCAGCAGTGTCCCCGCTCACCCTGGACATCCAGAAACATGCAACACAAATTTCCATAAGCGTGCAAGAGAAAACACACAGCAGGAAAGACACTGAAGTTAATGATGAAAGAAACAAACTTACTGGCAATTCTGAAGTTGCCTAAGCTACCAGAAGGGTTTTGGTGAACAACATGGACAAAATGTTGTCAATAAAATAATAATCACATAAAAAAGGGGTAAGACAATAGCTGAAGATTGGGAACAACTGAGCAACTTGAAAAATGGCCTGGGTGAAGCGAACGATCTAATTCCTCTCACTGCAAAACCAGCCTCCCCACAGCCACGCCACACGCACTAACACCAGGGTCTTTTTCACTTCCCAGAGCCAACAGTCCGTGTAAGCTCCCAACACCAAACCAAGCTTTTAAAAAGAACACCAGTTTATGAAGGCAGGTACCTTCCCTCGCAAACTGCCCCCCAGGACGGCTGACGTTCCTACCAGCATGGGGAACGGGACTGAACAGATGGACAGCACGGAAACTGCTCAACAGGTACCGTGAGGCAGAGCTGCACCCTGTGCTAAAAACCGTTCTGTTCTGGGACGAATGTCGCAGCTATCGGGATAATAAGTCAAGAACGAAAGACACAGGCTTTTATAGGGCGATCCTGAACAATTCACAGAATGATGCTCATGCACTGCAAGCTCTGATAAACTGCCACCTTCCCCAGGTTAGGGGAGGTAAACCATCTGCAGCCCTGCCAAAAGGGCTTTGTGTCTGAAAATAAAAGTACAGACTGTGTGTGTGTAGCACTGACACAACATCCTATTAACCTTACAGACCACGACCTCTAAGGACCTTGCTGTAGCACACAGAAAATGCTAAGGAAAAGGGATGTTCATGCAATGTCTAGAGATGCATCCTAAGGACCTCACCTGCCGGTTGCCTCATGGTAAGCCAGCTCCAGCAGCTCGGCAGAGGAGTGTGTCAAATCCTGCTGCCCACTGCCCTGCATTTCTGCCATATTCTGACGGGTCTGATGATGGATCTGGATAGCTTCTCCTGACGGACCTACACAGTTACAGTTTGATCATTAATCACATCATCTGCCTTGATTCCTCAGTTGCTTGTACCCTCCCTTTAGCCAACGGCACAGGCAATGCTCAGTAATGCACGTTACGAAAGCATGTTTACAAAATCTACAAGACTTGAACCTCGGGCATCCTCTCTGAGGCCAGTGAAGCAGAATACTCTTCTCAACATTTTGGAGGGCCTCCTTACAAAGCGCTAAACAAACGTGAGAACCATTCAGCACCTGCAAGTCAACCCAAACGATGGTTACGATTCGCTTCAGCAGCTTTTGTCTACCGTAAGATTGTTCCACAGCTCCTGATGCTGCAAGTTTGCCTACAGATGGTAACATTTCCAAAAAGAGAATCTCTGACTTACCAAGCCTGTACACCCAGTTCAGTGCGGAATACTTCAAGGCACCAGAGTTCACACTGGTTCTCTTGTGCTAATGCTCAGACAAGGAGAAAGTGACAGCAGTCTGATATGCTATGAAACACTTACCCACAGGGAAGGTGTGCATCCAGCGCCTCCTGTTAGACGTGAGCTTCATGGGCATACGGGATGGGGCAAAGGGGTTTATCAGTGCTCGCTGGGGTGTGTATCCCCCAGGCCGGATGTGCAGCATGGATTCAGCACTGCCAACGTGGAACCTCCCAGGGGCACTGGAGTCACGTTGCTGAGACTCCAGCATGTTCTCAAGGACATCTAGGAAACACAACTTCAGGTCAGCGTGAGATCACGCAGAAGACAAGCAAAAGAGAATGAGATGCTTAGGGGTACAAAGATTCCCCAGGGGAAGTGGGAATAAGGAGAGCGAAGGAGTGGGCAGGGAGAGAAGCTGAAAGCAATTCGAATCCAGTCTGCAAGCTAAAACGGAAACAAGAATCCAGACAAAGAATATGGTTTCATCTGCCACTGCAGCACTGCTCTATACCGTGTCACTTTACACAACCGTAAAGAAACCACTTGCTGGGTCAACTCAGGGCTTTGACAACTCCTGAGCAATCAAAAGACTGACACACCAGGAACTTCAGGGTGAGTACCAAAGCCCCAGCAGATGGCACAGCTGAGGAACTCTGGCATTCTTTTAACATCCAGATTTGATTGCTGAAATAAGGGATTATTTCCAGAAGACACAGGACACAAGATCTCAGCAAGCCAGTACCTAACCTTCTCTATTCAATGTAGAAGTGCAGTTACTTAGAAAAAGGAGTAAGAAAGGAGAGGACTAAGCAGCATTTACTCTGTTCAACACATGGAAATCCCAAGGAGAAGGAAGGGTCTCATTTACAGCTCCATGCTGCCAACCAGAACATGTGAAAAATCCCAATTACCCTGACTCTTCCCTCCCTGCCAGTCCTATTCCACACACATCCCATCCAGTTGTACACCTTCAGCTGGGTCCAAGACCACCCTTCAAATTAAAGGGGTAACAAAAATGAAAAAAAATGTGTATATTAACTGAAAGCAGGGAAATACATGAAAAGTAAATGTAATGTGAAGTACACTGTGTGACAGCTCCTCCACAACAGTCAATCCAATTCCTGTAACAGGATAAACATGGTATTAGGTGACATATAGCACAACATGAAAACAAAAAAACCTCATAAAGAGCCTTCAGGGGTAGAATTTACAGAAGATCAAGCAATTGCAGGAGGAATACAATTTATCTAAAAACGAGCTGGGATTGTGGAAGATACCACATACTGTCTGAGAACAAAATTAAACTGGGAGGAACAAAAGGAGACTCTGAGCACAGCTAGCACACCAAGATAGCTCGGCAGTGCCCTGTCACAAGGAAGGATCCAAAAAGTGACTCTGAATGACAATAATCCCCACAGAGAGAAGTTATAAGCAGGGTCCCCCAAGGCCAATTCTCATTTGACAGATTATAGGTGACCTGGAAAAGAAGAAGTTACTTGTGTATGTCCACATTTGCAGGCGGGCACAGGAGAATAGTCAAATATTAAAGAAGGTAATAGACAAGGGAAAAGAACAAATCAGTGTCAGGACACTTGTATTTAGGACAAGCCAATTAAAAAAAAAAAAGCAGTGGAATTGGACAAGGATAACAAAGGGAGAACGCACACCCAGCCGTAGCTGGGGTTTCATAAATGCTAATACAAGGACCATCTCCCCTGTGCTGGCCCGGCAGTGGCCAACACAAACTTCCATCGCCCCTCTCCCCACTTAAGGAACTTTCCCATCTGCCTTAGGCTGACCTCTGGTGCTGGTATAGCCCAGGGAGCTGCTGACTTCATACTGGTGCAGATGAGGCCGTGGGATCATCAGGATGTTGGAGATCTTGCCCAGTGAGCTGTCATCAGAAGCCTGACTCCTCACCTCTTCTGGGGGCAGCGTGCGGCTCTGCAGGGAAGGGCTGCACGAGACGTCATAGGAACTAGAGCTCTTTCTGGTACGACTTTCTCTCTCCCTCACAGACCTGCTGAAAATAAACAGATACATCCAGTGATATGAAAAAGTTTAATTCCTGCGTTATCAAGGGACTTGAACAGGCCCAAGACATCCAAGAGACTCAACAGGTGAACTCAAGAAGAGGACTACAAAGAACCTATGCCTATGTTTTGACTATGTGGGCACTATAAACGTCTGTGCATCATACAATAGAAGAACAGAACATTAAAATGCTTCCAGCACAATGGCTGTGAAAAGAGCACGCCCAACTCTTTTTGCAATTCTACAGACATCACACCAAGCTGGTAACATAGAAGTAGTGTGGAAGATACGGACCTGAGCCTACAGTGCTAGGAACACATAGCTATAGGGACACTACTTGGAATTATTAACTCCATTAAACTGTACTGGCATCTTCCAGTACGGATTTCCACAAGCTGCTCATATTATCAAGTGAGCCCACATGCACAGCTTCCTCAGATTTAGGCAATACTACTGAAGCAAAAAAAAAAAATCCCTTCAAAACAAGCTCATCATTTCCACATTCCTGAAAAAGCACTGAAATGCATAGGTTGTTCAATGAATTTGGCCAGGACATGAAGATAATTAGCCTCCCTTCTCAGAGAAAAAACCATGGAATATTTGAGAACCTGCACTCAGCTTCTCTGTCTCTTCCCTCATCCAGAAAGGCATAATGGTGAGGAATCTTCCCTGAAAATGATGTTCAGTGCCTGTTACTAAGCAGTGCATCACACTAATGCTATTTCTACAACTCTGTGCAAGTCTATTGTGCAAGTACTTTCTTACCTAGCTTGCAAAACCTGCTGGGAACTTAGCAAAGGAGAGCAGCTTCATTCTACTTCAGACAAAACTAAAGATGCAAGGAAAAAGTATACTTACGTTTTTTCCTAGATCCCACACACCATCTTCAAGGAGAATACCAGCCAGCCAGCCGTAAACACCAGCTACAGATGAAGCTTTTTGTTCAATTGTAAGCACGTGGAGCTTACTTCTCCTTACATTTCTTGAAGCATTTTGTGCATCAAGACCATAACACAGCTACTCCAGAACTAGAACATTCACAAGCCTCTCACCTGAAAGTGGTACAGCGCTGGGCTCTGGATGGGCCTGGCAGCCTGAACACCTGGGCATCATAGCCATCGTAATCTACCTGGATTGGCAGGGCATTCTCAGCATCTTTCGGAGACCCTAATGCTGAAATAAACGTCATACAGTACTGGAACCTCTTCCAAGAATGCTCAAGATCTGTGAGTTAGGAGTATCCAACCCTCCCACTAAGAAAAGTATCTATTCCAAAAGAAATCACATACAAAAGTCTCATGAACAGAACAGCTGGAACAGCTCAATTATCAAAGTTGATGTCTCTGAATCAGGGCTGCTGAGGCCCCAGTATCTTTCCCCCATGTATCCAAGATATTAAATTAATAATCAACAAGTCAATTGCATATGAACAGATGTCTCAAGTTCCATCACAAAGGAATTGCATATTTTAAACCATCTTGGAAAAAAAGGACAGCCTCATTTTAAAATGTACGCCTTCCTGAAACGAGGTGGTGGTAGAAGAATGCAGGCTTCTCCCACTGTAATTCTGTGAGCACAGCACTGACAACATCCCAAGCCAGCGAACGCCCTCCTGTCCTACTCCCACGAGCAGAATCGCTAGCACACCAGCCTGATCCCATCTGTTCCTCTAGCCAGGTGACAAGCAGCCAGGACAGAAAGTCACTCCTCCTTCCATATGAGGTATTTGCCAAGAATGCAATTTATACGTGCACATTAACACCCAGGATAATGATGACATGGTTTTGATGGTTTTCTGCAACTGTCCCTTCCCACATCTCACCAGTAGTTCAGTTTTGGCTGAAGTGTCACTGTCTTACTATAGCTGTTTGTTAGTTTGGCAGTCAGTGGGATAGATCATTCCAGAACAGAATTACTACTCACAGGCATCTCGGTTATTTTTTGCTTTCTCAGTCAGAGGCTGTAGGGTCCAAAACAGGAAGTGTGAAGTGACCAAAAAGAAAAAAAGAGAGAGCAAGAGAAAAGAGACAGTCAGCACATTCTAAGGAAATATCCCCCAGTCTGATCAAGGCTTAAAGTTTATCCTGCTGACTCAGTGAGGCAGCCAGACCACTGTAGAAATGTGAAATACTGATACTCAGTTGCAAACCTTTCTAAAAAACACATCTTTAGCAACACCTCTCTTCCTCTCCATGGAGTTCCCATTACAGAATGAAACGCTAATTTTTATGTTGGCTAAAACATTTTTCACCTAGTTCCATCCTAGAAAGGAAAGACCTACAAACCAATCCCTCACTCACAGCCCCTAAAACAATCATTAGAGCTTTGCTTTCACTGCCTTTTAGCACAGAAATTTAGTTACAGCAGTTGCAATACTTGCTAGAAAGATCCTGATGCCTGGCTGAGAAAAGGCATCTGACAAACTAGTAAGAAGAAAAGATAAATCAGAACGATACCTACTTTCCTTCCTGCCAGCTTGATCCGGGGAGTGAAGCTGTTACACAGGAGCTGGCTTTTGGATGTGTAGAAACTGAAAGGAAAAACAGGGTGGCTCAGCTGCCTTTTAGGAATTGAACATAGCTGCACAGCTACACAGCAAAATCTGAGCTAGCTATTAGATGGAGAAAAGGGGATACTTCTCTCTGCATAAGACACATGGAAAACACTGACGGATGGCTAACTTGAGAGAAGCTACTCTTGCCTTAAAGACCAGCCTTTGATTCCCACACAGCCTCCCACCAGACCTCCTCTTATATGCCAACACCTGCATTGCCCAGTTCACCTCCTCTTTCCGCAGGCGGTGACCCACCTCCACAATCAATACAGTGCTGTGCAGTTTACATGACTCTTCCCCTAATTTACGTGACAGTAATGACACATCGGCTGCCTGAAAACTAAGGACCTCCTCCCTTTGAAGAAATTTATTCATTGAGGTTTGTTTCTTGTCATCTGAATCTTAAATCCTGCCTTATTATAAGCCTTCAAAAACCTTTTCCATCTATGGAAAAGATCAGATGCCTTCCAGCCCCTTGGAAATACTGGGTATAAGCGACCCGTGAATGGTCAGGACAGTCAATTAATGCAGGCAGGCAAAGTGAGGTACTAAAAGAGAGAAAAAAAAAAATCCTAGAGCAGAACAAGGACCGAGGAGGTAGTTTTCATTCTGAGCCCTGATCAATACGGGCAGAGAAAGACGACAGAGTACTACTCCACAGAATGTTTAACAGAAAGCAGAAAAGAAACCTCCCATGTCTTGCAGTGAAGCAGCGTCCTGCAACTGTTTCAACATTTATCCACGTTACCCACTTTTTCTCTACCTGTAACTGTCCATTTGGGATGTATTTATTTCCACAAATAACCAATCTAATTGAAGAGTCTGTGTTTTTTGTTTAGCTTCCTGACTTCCTTTGAGCACAGCTAAAGGCTAGAACTAAGTTACCTGGAAAGAGAGATTAAGATCAAGACCTCTGCGAACTGCCTGTCATCTCTGATATGTTGCATTAAGGCCCAGAGTCCTGCAAGAACGTTCCTTGTTCTGCAAGACCATTATATGTCTTTGCTTTGCAAGCAGAGTAGAGGAAATACACAACCAAAGGGGAGAGAGAATTCAAAAGGCTATAAACAGAAAATCAAAGTACAAAAATTTGGCAAAGGCTGATAGAGTTCACCTACCTATGGTTTATCCAGTGTGGAATATTGTAATCATCACCCAGTCTGGAGTCGCCAGGTCCACAGCGGTTATGGAGCTGTAAGAGGAATTCAGAAACACAGCAACCAGTTGTGTCTAGCTTTTCACAAAACAGGTAACATTTCTGTTAGGAGCAGAGAGAGGGAAAAGAAACATCCATTACCTTGAAGAGTGGCACAGCATGCAACGGTTGTTCTCCCATGCACACCAAGTCCACACCTATTCCTGTAAACAAAGAACAGCAGAGTCCAGCTATCTACCAAGCAGGACTGATAGGCTAAGCCTAAACAGGTCACCAGTTTGAGCTGAAGGCCCAGTTTGTATCCATACCAGATTTTAAGATGCAATTATACTGAAAAAGTCAGTTAACAGTCCTGCGGTACGGTTACAAACCAACAGTGCCAGCTGTGATATCAGAAGTGTTTCTCTTACACTGATGCAAGTCATGCAAGTTCACCCTTCAAGGGAAAGGTCTGTGTGGTCAGCTGAAGTGCTCTGCTATCACAATCACAATCAGAATCAAACACCTCTAAGTTCTCTGAATATCTCTCCAGTTCAATACGAAGTGAGGACACAAGCCTTCCAGCTGTAACCCCTCTTTCCAGAGTGCACACGTTACAACAGATACTTTTTCATAGCAAGAAAAGGCAAGAGCTTTTCCAAATATATCTGTGTGCCTTCATAAACACGGCGGGGTACCACCCGTTGCTTACCGTTGTCTATCATCCGCTGTTTGGTCAGAATCATCAGGAGCCGATCAACTTCAAATACACCCACACCAGGTGTGATAACCACAGACATCTGGCCAGTCCGATCAAAGTTCCGGTTTATGTAATGCTTGTCAAACACTAAGAGGAAGAATTGGGGAATACTTTAAGAGAAAAAGATGCTGGATAGTTTTTTTCAGAGCAAGGAAGGTGACTCTCTATTAACAGTGGTATTAAACAAGTGCCCACAAAGCTCATGCAAGCAGGAAAGGGTTTGTATGTAGCCCTGACCAGTCCTTAAGGTGATGGAGTAACATCTGATGCACAGCATCACAAAAAGGAGATTTTGGGGACCTTCTTCAGCCCATCAAATACATCTCCCTGCTAAAAAAAGATGGATCAGCTTCACCTGAATCATGTTTGATCTAACCTGATTTTGAAATGCTTCCATAATTTAAAATTTCAACTTCTATTCCAAGAGGTTCTCACACATACACAGCTGGAAGAAAAAGGTTCATCCTAACAAGGTCCTGTAAATGGTTCCTGATGCCTGAAAAACCCAACAGTCAGGTATTTGAGAGCCACTGATTTTACAGACAAGACAATTTCTCCTGAGGCTGAAAAAGACAACTTAAAACACCTAATATTCCCCTCCTCTTCACAGTGTTAAGCAACAGGCAACAGAAGTCCTCACCCGTTCATTGGCAGATGCTGTAATGGTTCCCCTCTGTATTTGTCATAACTTACCATTAAATGACAGATTTATGGCCTCCAGGTAGTTCCCTTGTGCCGAGGTAGAATTGTGACCTGGAGGAAAGCCCTCTGGACAAGTGTTCAGGAGGAAGAAAGAAAAAAAGATTCATCACCTCTATACAGCACAGCTGTTAAAAACCAAACCAAACAGCATTAGTAGTAAAATCCCATCACCCTAGGCAAAATTGGTATGGGGTATCTCACAGAAAGACCCAAGCAAGTTAACTTAGCCAGGACAGCACTAAGTAGTATGATACCAGACTCCAACTGAAACTGGAGAGTTTACAGACAGCTAAAAAAAAAAAAGTGTAAAAGCACAGAAAGGAGGGTTCTAGGGTTGTACCTGCTTGCTCTAGTCGTACCAAAACAGGGTATTGGATGAAGAGCTTTTTGATGGTCACCAGCAATGAGGTCCACTCTTCGCGTCTCTCATTCTGAACTACAACTCTAGAAAGAGCACAACTTAGTGAGGATCACAAAAGGAAGCTAGGAGAAGGAAGTGAGAAGGGATGAACAAAGTACAGAAAAAGGAATGCACAAGAAAGTGAGCTTTTCTTCCTCCTGCTAGGCAGCATGTTACCACCACTGCATGCTTGCAGCAGTCTTTCAGGTAAGCTGGGCACATCTCCAGCCAGAACAGTTTAACCTCTGCCTTCTAAATGGGTGATGAACATTATGTCAGACAGCAGCACTGTTCTGCAAAGCAGAAAGATCGTTAACAAGCCCAAGTTCAGAAGCAAATGACAGCTTCAACAGCTGCATCTGTTGCGACCATCAGCCAAAGAGCTCCAGTATCTAACTGGGAACGCTTGCAGTCTCTGCACTGGCTTCATCTGCTCCTCAACTCAAGAATGTAAAGACCTGAAAAACAGCCAAGCCTCATGCAAAAACTACTGCAACCCTACAGAACTTTCAAGTTCACTGGCACTTCCAGCAGAGCACAGACAACACAATATGCACACGGAGGACTGACTTAGCAAACACGGGTGTGAACTCACAGATGGAACAGGCACTACTCCATCAATCTACTGCCAGCTTCAGACAGTTTTCACTACCGGAATTCCTTAAGAGGTCCTACAGTTAAGTTAATACCATGATATTCTTCACACAAGTGGCAGATACACTATGAGACAAGAGGTGAAAGAACCAGGAGGAAGACATACTTGTAAAAATCTTCGTAAAATCTTCCCTCGTGATCCTGTCGAATTGACGCACGATGCGTTTCAGGAAACTCATCTGAATCAGAAGCAAAAGCAGAGATTATCCTATGCTCTTGTATAGCAATGACTCATCTCTTCCAATAAGGAGCTGTTACTGCCATTAAAAAAAAATATCTTTGAGAAATACCAGATCTCCTACACAATATTAAAATTGCTTTTAAAACAAGATGACAGCTTGAGTATGAGGAAAATCTGCCATTCTTCTGTGTAAGGTTTTTACTGCAATGCTTCCACAAGAATGGCTGTGTATCCATGCTAGCCTGGTCTGGAATACATTGGATATGGGCATAAAAATGTAGGGGAAAAAAGCCACTGCCAGCCTGTGACCAACTCTCGAGAGAGGAGGAGACAAGTTTAAAAACAGAAATGTGAAAGTACAGGATTTACATACCTATAGATTTTGCTTCATAAAATGTCCTAGAAAATAGAACCACTGTCACTTCATGGCTGCAATTCTTCTCCTGTCCAGGAAGAACAGATGAAAAAAGAAAACCTTAAGGGTCGCATTAAGTAGACAACTATGTCTATACACATTTTATGACACCCTGTTTCCCCTCACACCTAGGGCCAAAGATAACTAGGAAAAGGCAGACTGCTGTGTTAACGTGTCTGCGTGACTGCTGCATATGCCCCTGTAAAATAACAGAATGGTCTGTCCTGCAGATTCTGTGCTTCTAGGCTATAGCACAATTAACAGCACAGTTTCCAAAGAAACTCCTCTCTTTAGTTGCCCAGATACAAGATTTTTGTTTAAAAAAAGAGACAGTTGACTCGATGTGTTTCTACACACAGCAATTTGATGTTGTTATTGGTTACTGTTCAGAGAGATGCCCCTGACAGTTCCAGAGAAATAAAAAATTAAACTTCACTGAAGAGTTACAGAGCTAATGCATGCCACGGAATGAAGCTGTGAAGAGCACACTGGCCCATCCCCTCAGAAAGAAAAGCTTAAAAAGCCCTATGAGCCCCACCTGCACGCAGGCCGTCACAAATCCTGACAGGAGAGAGATCTGCAGAGCACAGTCCTGCTCTCCCCTTAACGTTCAGGACCATCACGAGCTGTACTGTGCACAGATGTTACACACTTATGATCTCAGACTCTTTCGCCTTGTCTAGCTATTCCTTCAGCTTGGGTTGCAGACTGCATATACGCCCAGTACTGACATGGTTCTCCCTTAAGTCAGCGGAAGTCTGCTGCAGGACTGCTAACAGCACTTGTGCCGGGCTCTGAGCCGGGTCACGCGCTGAGGCAGGAGTCAGCTCTGGGTTCTTCAGCCCTAAGACATAATGAGGCTTTATTTTTCAAGCATTTCACTTTCAAGAACCTTGCACATCAGCAGCAGCCCATATACTGTAACCTGGAACCCCTTCATGCTGAACGATAGTAGCACTAAACAGATTACACACTGTACCGGGCAAATATTCAGAACTGAGTCCTGGAACAAACAAAATTG
>NW_010251387.1:0-6853 GCF_000690775.1 Eurypyga helias | reverse complement strand
ATTCCTGCACAAGCACAAACCAACCATATCACACATCTATTAGCCCAGTCAGAGCCTCCACACAAACTGTATGATACAAACACAGCAGATACAACAGACCAGTACTGGGGTCACTTAGCACATGAGATTTAATGCAGACCTGCAGATTTAATGCAGACTCTTTAGATGCCCAGGAGCCACCTCTCAGCCCCACAAATCTCAGCACTGCCTGACACAACCTGGGTCTTCCTCAACCTGGCACACCAAGGGGTCACTAAGATGGCACTGACTTGTTCTTTCAGAGCAGGATGAACTCAGTCAGCTCCTTACCTTCCACTTTGTGAAGAGGTCAGCAAGGAAACCATTCACAGCTTTCTCAAAATATAGGTCCCCTGCAAAGCAAACGTCTCCAAGGCATCAAACAACAGCAGTCACTGCAAACACTGGGTATATTTAACCCTGAGATTCTAGGACAATTATTTTTGTTAGAATCAGAGCAGCTGCATGCATAACGAATGCTGATATCACTAAGGCAAAGATGATACAAAGATTAAAAAGCAGGACTATGTTTCAGTGTATGTAAAAAAGATCCTTACTGGCAAAAGGATTTGACCTTTAAATTCATTTTTCCAACACATTCACGGCATGCTGGGAAAGCATCTGTACTGTCTTTTGGGCATAGTATGCAAAACTGATCCCCTGCTCAGTTTTGACTGGCTGCCCAGTTACATATGGCTAAACACATGGTCAAAGGAAGTGGGAAGAGCTACGCTAAAGAATGAAGCCAGAAAAAACCCCAACAGGACGATGATACAGATAAGCGACTCATTCTTAGTGCCTAAAGTTTTAAGCTGACTCTACCTGGGCTATGGTGGTTTTTCTTTCTCGCTAAGCCAAAGTCAAGAGATATCTAAAACACCAAGGTCTTCTTTGCACAAGGCTTCCATACATTTCTGGTTTCAAGATTCAGACAGGCTGGCAACCGCCCTCATCATCAAACATGTGCATGTCCACAGAAAACCTTCCCAAGGTCCAGAGACAGCTGGTCCCCTTCATTTTGTCACTGACATAATGGTACCTAGACCCTACAGTAAGGGAAGGAAAAGTATGGAATACCCAGGAGGGAAAAGCATGGCACTGGCAGTAATCTCAGAGGGAAGCATAGCATGCCTCGGGGCACTGCCCAGGCCACAGGCAGGGTATTTTAGTTTTCTAGCAGGGGCAGAAAGGACAGCTGCTGCCACGCATGTTCACAGTCAGGCAGGTCAGTTACCTACGTACCATAAATATCAAAATCCCACATTTCACAGCTCATCTGGATAAAAATATAAACCATGGCAGAAGTGGAGCGAAAGACCACCTGCAAAGGAATGAAAGATCTTATTTAAAACATGGTACACTCACTAAAAGGGCCAAATGCAGAAGTTAACTGTGGAGCAGCTTAAATGACTGTGCCCGCTGCAGCAATTTCCCCTCTCACGAGCCGGCTTTTCAACAGCCCGAGTAATGCCTGGTGCTGTCAGCACAGAAGAGCTGCAATTCACTAATCATTCATTCTCCTGAATTCACTGCCATCCTTCACCTCACAACACAGCCAATTCAAACGATCCACGCAGGTCTGCACGCCAGAGGGAGTTACAAGAAACCTGGCAGGGAGGGGAAGGGAAAAACTTCCTTTCGCCCACTCCCTGAAATCTTACCCGGGTGTCCTCACTGATGTATCCACAAGTGACTTTCTCACTCTTAACCCACAGTTCACCCGCCTGTGCCCTGCAAGAAAGAGAGTGCAGAGTATTTGCCAACCAAAGTGAATAGAGAATCAATATTTGAGCAAATAAGGGATGTCCCCAAAATCTGCAATCAAGGATGACTTGAATACAGAGGTAGATAGAGGTAATCCAAAAGATGTCAAACAGCTGTTTCCCTCTGCATCTGCACATCTTGTCCCTTTGTCATCTCAACAGCAAGTGAACCAACCCTCATCTGAGCTCAATACATCTCGGGAAGGGGGGGAGTACTATAAGAGGTAAAAGGAAAATTATTGGGCGTTCATCAGAGGCAACAAGTGTGGTTGGCTGTCCTACTGTTAGTTTCCTGCACCTCAAATCAGACAGAAGCCTTCCCCCACCCCGTGGTGCAGACAGATCTGTGGAAGAGTCAAAGAACAATAGATCACGAAGGATTTTTCAGAGAAGGTTCTCTAATTGGACACTCTAGATTCATAATCTAAAGCAACAGTAAGCCCTCAGAGGCAGCACTGACCTGATACCCGCAAACTCAACTTTTTGGGTGACATATGCACACGTGCTGACCTAAAAAGGAATAGTTACACGAGTTGAGAGAACAGTAGGCTCAGAGTGAGCAGACCAAGTTATTAGAAAGAAAAAATTATGCTCAGACACCTGACTTTTGTCATAAAATCACAAAACCCACTAGGCATGTTTACTACTAACATCCCATCCCACAGAACCTCTGTAACAGACTACAGAAAACAGTTTTTAAAACATATGAACTATTATTGGGTTCATCTGTCTAATTTGGTGCCCTTAGAAGAGCCAAAAACTGCACTTTGCAGATGCAGAAACAAAAAAAAACTAATAGCTGCTTATTCAGCGGTACTGCTGGAGAGGGGCTATTTTAGCCCACTTCTACCTGAAAAACATAGATTCAATTCTTTCCAAAGGTAAGAAATCATTACAATTCAGAACATAAGGGAAAAAAAAAACCAAACCCTCTCAACAGCATTTTCAGTGCCCAAGGCAGTAATTTACACTACTGCAATGGCGTAGGAGACGATGGGGCTAATTTTTTCTGCAGCACGTTTACATCCACGTCTCCAGCTCTGCTGTACCACTTACAGCACAAGTTCCTCAGGAGCGGCTGATGCTGGCCTCAGCACCAGTTTTCTGTATTTCGTAAAATGCTTGATTTTCTTTAAGAGCAAGCAAAGAAAAAGGTATGTAACCACCTCCACCCTACACCCGAGGACAGCAGAGGCCTTACCAAACTCTTCTTCAGTCGCCACATATCCCCGCGCCCAATATACTGATCTTTAAAGGTTAGCTCCACCAAGTCCAACGTCACCTCCTGGGAAACGGAAGGAAAACAGTGCTTAGATTTTCCTGGTTGTTTCCAAGTAGTGCCCTTCAATCTGTTCTGGGAAAAACCAAATGTTACAGGCAGGGCTGTTCTCAAGCAAGTCAATGCTCCTAACAGATGCAAGACCAAAGGGAAGTCACATCAGAGTAACTGCCGAAGTTGTGCGTGTACCCCAAACTACTGTGAGCTGCAGGACACTGCACAGTGTGACCAGAAATAGCCCAAGGGCTCAATCTGTGTGACAAGTGCAGTGCAAATCGGAAGCACAAGAAATTACTTCCATTGTTCATGACATTAAGGAAACCTTGTTTCCTCCAAATTTGTGTCTTGTGCTGAACAGAAGCTCTGACAGAAGCTCTTTTGACAGCTGGGACATTTACAAGAGATGCCCTTCTCACAAGGCTCTCTGGTGTCAAAGAGTGCAAGCCTATGCCATGGCTCCTCTTTTGACTAGGCCACTTAGTGTTTCTCTTGGCTCTGCCTGGTTATCCTGAACTTCTGGAATTTAAAGATATTTGAAATTTCTAAATTTGTATCACGCTGTGTTAAAGCTGGTCCATAGATTTCAAAAAGAGAGCAGGGATGGCAGGGAGACAACAAAGAGACACAAACACACACACAGTTCAATTGCCCAAGCCTCATTTTCTCAGGAAAGGCGGCTAAAGACTTCTCAATAAAACATAAATGCACTTTTTAAAATACTACTGTAGATGGAAATTCACAGGGCTCTGATCTGACCTAAGTGAAGGGGCAGATGGAAACAAGTTGCAAAGCCACACACCTTTGGGTCAACAACATTCACATGGACATCCTGGTACGGCCGCAGTCGGAACACCTGCGCAACTGTCTGATCCACACTTATAGTTTCTGACACAAAAAAGAGAAAGGACAAGAGAGAAGTGAACATTCCCAAGAGGATTCAAGTATTTACAAGTACAAAAGCAATACAGTGAGATTGTCATGGAACACTTAGAGCCTCAGCGAAAGACAACAGCTTCATTCAGCTGTGGCCCAGTTTAAGAGTCATTAAAAACAAAGCAGGTGAGATAAACCCAAAGTTTAGGCTGAATTAATTCCTGCAGGAAGGAACGATATAAATCTAGTCAGAGAATTCAGGAACAAAAATTTAAGGCTAAAAAGCCAATTTTGTTTAAACCATAACTCACATTACTCACCCAAAGGCAGATTTAAAACTGGTTATTCATTTTCTGCTAAAATTAGAATCCTTCCATTCTTAAGTAGACAAAGCATTGATTTTCTTACAAAGTTAACATACATGCACCAGCGAATCACAGGTTCAGCCCAACCACTTAACCTTTGTCTATGATTTCACTATGCATGCTGTGAGTCTAGAGTTTACCTTTCTGCAAATCTTCCTTAAGAGACTTCACTTGTAGAAGCAGGGGACTAGCATGCAGAAAAAGAAAACAGGTAGAGAAGTTGAGATACCAACAGCCCACTCTGGTAAATGACACTCTCAAAACTATTTAGTAACATGGAGCATGAGATAAGCTAAAGAGAAACATTAATATTTTCTAGAAAGCTTCATACATCGTTCTCTCTGCCTGTCACCCTGGTACTCTGGGTAAAGTATTGCCCAAATAAAGGTGATACTCTGAATGGGAAATAAGTCACACAGGAACTTCTCAGACCCTCATACAAGTATACTGGTCCTTTTCAGGTAGGGGCTGCAGGATGAACAGCTTCAAGTAAGAAGGCTTATGGTTTTATACCTCACCAGGATGTTTTAGCTTTGCCTAGGACATACGGTAGGATGGGAGAATAATCATTACGTAACAGCAGCTCTATGAAGAGGATAAAGACACTGTAGATTTTATATTGAGGTGCTACTTGCCCCGTGAAAGGTCAGCAAACTAACGCCAAACACCAAGAATTCCATCAACTTTAAGGAAGAGCTCCCACTACAGTTATCCCCTTTACTTTTCTTCAGACAGAAAAAAAAACACAGCAGCAACCTGAATCAAAGCTGCATCAGCTCTAAGAGCCTCTCACTCTAGAAGCCGCTGTACATGAACATGCCATTCACTGCTCTAACCACACCTGACTGATACCAGCAAATAGAATTCACCTGTATTCATCATTGGGATGTGCAATTTCCACAACATCTCCCAGCTTGATTTGAAGAAATACTTTAGGATTCACCACCAGTTCATCATCTATAAGACATAAACAAATGAGGAAAACAGCAATGGACAGATACACAACAGATGCGTGCAGGTTTGCATGCCATAGCTTCCTCTGCCTAATGCACTAGCCCAGGATTAACACGTAACGAATCTGTTATAATCACTACATGACAGAGCCCTCACCCAGCCACCTCCGTCTGGCCACACTTGTGGGCAAAAGTTTTCCTTTCAAACCACAGCACTTTCACAAAAGGTTTGCTCAGCAAAAGAGTGTGCCTTAACGAGGCAAACAGCATCACCTTTTGTATTTTTCATGCAGCAAACACCAGCAGGAAAGTAAACAGCTGTGGAACGTTAACAAGATTTATTACCGTGCTATAAGTCTAGAATTAGGAGCAAATAAGTGACATTGTTCTTAGTACACAGCAACACATATACACACAGTGATAAGTCACTGACATGTCTGTCACTTATTAGGGTGACTGAAATAAAATGTTAAAAATAAAGTGATGCAGCGAAAGGGGAAGAGGTAGAACAAAGCAATTTTATTTCATAGGTGCAATCTCATTCTGTTCCAACAGATGCAAGTTTATTCTGCTGTATCTATTAATAAAGAACTTTCCAAACTGTCTGGAATACTGTTTGTTACATCGAAGTTCATCTTCACTCGTTTGTTAAAAAGATCAATAAATCAGTTCATTGCCTTCAATTAAGTAAGAGTGCTGGTGTCACTCTTATGAACCAGGAGATACTGACCACTGCCTCCAAACCCCTTCTTGTGTATGACGAGCTTGTACACCTTGTTGGTTCTCATCTTCAATTCCAGTTCTTCTCAGCCGCTTTGAGTGAGAACAGCTGAAGACATCTTGCACATCTAATATGGAAATGAAAGCAAACACAGATCCATCATTACAAAACCATTCTTTACACTCTGTGCATGAACAGGTGGTTGTACCACCACGTAACCAAGAATGCCACAATGGAAAGGCAGGCACATTACAAAGTTTAATAAACATCACACTACCAGTTGGGTAGTGACCTCTCTACCAGCGCTCCTGTCAGAGAGCTAGCACCACCCTCTAAAATCACACCTTTTATATTTCAAGGCTAAGTTCTGAACCTTGTGTTAAACGCTTTAAAATGAGCACCCAGACTTATGCCCACTGCCAATTCTATCTTTTGGTTTTGCCACCCCATCTCTTTCGTACGGCTTTTCCCACAGCTGTCCAAGATGCTGGAATCCACAGGCGGGTGATTTCACACCACCACAGCAGGGCTGTAGCCAGCAGTGGGCAGTGCTACAGACCTACAGGCCAGGCAAACGTTGTTTGAGGCACTAGTTTGCATCAGTTTAACTGCATCAACGGCTGTGTTTTTTCTTCCTGACACTTTCATTTAAAATAAAGCATATTTCAAAGGAGAACCTTCACTTTTATAATGTAGTCTTTTTAGAAGGGCATTTAAACAGGAAATTATCAGTAGGAATAACATTTTTCCTCATAAAAATACAGCCACAACGTTAAACTAGCACGTAAGCTCTCCTAGCTACCACCGTACCCTTACAGCACACCAAAAGGCAGGGGAACAGAAGGACAACTCTCAAACAGCTGCCTGCAGTCGTGCTCTTC
>NW_010251386.1:0-1557 GCF_000690775.1 Eurypyga helias | reverse complement strand
GTTAACTCTTTCCAGACTAAAACCAGCACAGGAAGTTATAAGCTGACCTCCATGACACCCATAAGACTAGCTCTGTGTATTATATTGAATAAAATATGGGGCATAGCTATTTGGAAAATAGTTAACTGTCAGCAGTGGTGACAGTGGTGTTAGAATGGATCAGGCCTTCATCATCTGGAAGGTCTTGGCAGATATAAGTGCTGAAATTCTAATTTACAGTATTTCACTATCTTAAGGAGAACTTTTTTTTTAAGGAAACCTCTTGACTTATTGCAGTGACATGTTGATGGGCTAACAGAAAACATCTTAGTGTAGTCTCTGGAAACAGCTAGGCCCCTTGTACTAGTTGGGCTCCAAAGGGAGCAGGAGGTAAATTTTGCATTCAGTTATTTAACCAAGCTGTTACTAACAGTACCAAATGCTTTCTTATTCAGAAGCATCCCTGAAACTGAGTATTCATTAAGGATTTCAGCAAATTCATGTATCTGGGCCTCATAAAGCAGAAAGACTCTAAATCTGTTGGGCAGCTAATGGCTGGGAGACCATCCAGGTTTATCCCAAATAGCTGATAGTGCAGTTTTGAGAAATGCTGGTTGGGACACAGAATTTCTGTTTAAAGTTTCTTATGGCAAATTGAGATTAAAAGCTAAAGACTTGAAGATTTTTTTTTTTCTGTGAAATGGGACAAAGTATTGATTGAGACTGTAACTGCTTTTGAATATTTTAAGTGTGTTTTAAATGTAATAGATGGTAGGTTGTATAAAAAGGTAAGCAAAGCATGTCATGGTAGGCAACATGCAGCTAATGTTTTCCCTGAAAACATAGCCTGAGTAGACACAACCTTTTAGAAAAGTGACAAACTGTCCTTAACAGAAATTTGCTCTATCATTAAAGCATGTTTAACTAATGCTACCTTTGACTGAGGACACCACCTGCACTGTTCCTTTCTCCCATCTTTCCAGGAAAGTATTAAATGAGAGTAGACATGCTGTGAGACTTACTCACTAGCATGTGGCTTTTCTTGATCTTATCTGCTAGCCATGAGCACCAGAGGAAGTGGCCAAATTGCCAGACCTTGCAAAGGCAGCTCCAATAGTACAGCCTAGCCCAACATGGCTTGTGCCAGGCTGACTCACTGAGTGCAGTTTAATTTAAAGACAAGTGACAGAGCAAGGCTGGGTGGGATGGGGGCTGATGTGACACATAAAAGGCTGTTGCAGAGAGGGTAGAAATAATTTGTTCAGACAGTGGCAGTGGGCAGGAAAAGAAGTAATGACCTTATGTTTCAGATATTAAGAGAAACCTTCAGCCAGTAGGCACTGCAATGGATCACTTTGAGAGGCTGTGACCTAGCATTAGTAGAATCCTTCAGGAAACTATCATGGGAATGACATACCTGCTCCTTCAAGAAAGAGATAGGCTATGTGATTTTTAGTTTTTAATGACTATTCAAGACATTTTTTCTTTTTGACACATCATTAGAAACAAAGAACAGAATGCAGTGGCTTCTTTGTCACATTCTTTTTGCAGGGCTCTGTCCACTCCAGCAAGTGGGGG
>NW_010251385.1:0-725 GCF_000690775.1 Eurypyga helias | reverse complement strand
GGGGAGAGTGTGTGTGTCTCCCTCGAGTTGGGGACAGTGGCCTCATTCCCTTCTGTCCCATCGAGACTTCTGCCAGTGCCAACAACCTTACACCCTTTTCCCCTTTGGCTGTGACTTTTCCGTTACCCCTTCGGTGGGGGATGCATCCCTGTGTCCTGGCAGGGCCGACCACGGCTCCTCAGTCCTCTGCCCTGGATTGCCCCCTCCCAGTGACGGAGCTGCCCCGGCGCGGCCTGGGTGCGTGCTTTTACCGAAAGCTCATTTCGGGGCAGTCCTGGAGGTGCTGGGGAATATCTGGAAGTCTGAGTTGGGGCAGAAAAGGACTTGGGAGCATCTCTGGGAAGCGGGATAGGTGTTGGGAAGCTGGAACGATGGAGCCCACAGGGTTGGGGGTAGCTGAGCCCTGAGGGCATCAGGGCCAAGGCATCTCCCGGTGGAGGTGGTCTCCCAGTAGCGGGAACCCGGGACACAGGCTCTGCTCTGGAGCTGGCTCATGGCATCGGGGGCACTGCAGGGTTTCCAGGACTCATTGTGGGCAGCAGAAGAGCCGCAGGCCATTCGGGGCCGTGTCGTCCCTCTTCAGCCCTCAAGCGAGATCCTGCTGTGTCTGGATGCCGCACACCGCCCTGGGACACTGGGGGCTCCAGCCACCCCTCTGGCCCCATGGGGACCCTGGTCCCTCCAGGATGTGCCCGTCAGAGCAGGCGAAGCGGGCGCTGGTGGCG
>NW_010251384.1:0-247 GCF_000690775.1 Eurypyga helias | reverse complement strand
TAGAGGTCGCCGTGCAGGCAGGCACCGACCCGCTCTGCGTTAAACGCTGGAGCCAGGGACAGGGTAGGGCTTAGATGGGTGGGAGGCTCCGAGCGGTGCTGCAGCCCCTCTCCCAGCCGTTTCTGCTCCTCTGTCACACCCGGCCTTTGTCTGCCCCCTCTCCATCCCTTTGTCTCCTTCGTGCCGGAGCTGTGCGTACCGCGCCGATAACGCCTTCTACTCCCCAGCTCAAGCGGTGGAAAGCCCT
>NW_010251383.1:19309-20418 GCF_000690775.1 Eurypyga helias | reverse complement strand
TGGCTGAATCCCGCACACCCAGAAAGCTTATTTAGTACATGCCACACCGTGTCCTCGTGACATTACCTTCGGATCACCTGCACCAGTTGAACTAGAACCAGATAATAATCAGGCCACGCTCATATTCATACAGGTGACCAAGCCATGAATAAAACTCCACCTCCAGCTACCAATCCCAGCTGACCACTCAGATCCCACCCCAGCATTAACATTTTAGCGCAGGTCACCGGAGAACTTGTTGTGCTTGCCAAATTACACACGCACAGCAGTGAAGCAGCAAAAATGAGAAAAGTATTCCCTTTGGCAGGTGTTCAGCTGTAATTTGCTGAAAACGTACCAAAAAAAAAAAAATGGCAACGCAATTCATTATTTAGCTTTGACAATGTCATGACCGCCAGGACCATCATCCTTTCCACCAGCGTAGGATAAAATACGCATCAATAGCATTTATAAATATTGCTAAATTTGGTGTAGCTCTAATTTCTCTTATGAATAAACACAACCACCTCGTAAACCTTTAACGAAGATATATTTGCTTCCAGCATCCACCTTAGAAAACCTAAAGTCACATAATATCAGATACGCTGCTGCACGTGCACAGAAATATGCAGGTTGGGCTTCCTCCAGCCTCCCTTCCCTCGTACCTACCCCTCCTGCCTCCCTTCCCTCGTGCCTAGCTCCTGCCTCCCTTCCCTCGTACCTTCCTCCTGCCTCCCTTCCCTTGTACCTCCCTCCTGTCTCCCTTCCCTCATACCTACCCCTCCTGCCTCCCTTCCCTCGTGCCTAGCTCCTGCCTCCCTTCCCTCGTACCTTCCTCCTGCCTCCCTTCCCTTGTACCTCCCTCCTGTCTCCCTTCCCTCATACCTACCCCTCCTGCCTCCCTTCCCTCGTGCCTAGCTCCTGCCTCCCTTCCCTCGTACCTTCCTCCTGCCTCCCTTCCCTTGTACCTCCCTCCTGTCTCCCTTCCCTCATACCTACCCCTCCTGCCTCCCTTCCCTCGTGCCTAGCTCCTGCCTCCCTTCCCTCGTACCTACCCCTCCTGCCTTCCTTCCCTCATACCTACCTCCTGCCTCCCTTCCCTCATATCATACTCCCCCCTCCTCCCTCAC
>NW_010251383.1:0-19131 GCF_000690775.1 Eurypyga helias | reverse complement strand
GCCTCCCTTCCCTCATATCATACCTACCCCTCCTGCCTCCCTTCCCTCGTACCTACCTCCTGCCTCCCTTCCCTCATACCTACCCCTCCTGCCTCCCTTCCCTCGTTCCTAACTCCTGTCTACCTTCCCTCATTGTCTACGTTCAGGCACAAACCTGAATATTTTACTTGCAGGAGAAAATGCTGTGGAAATACTGAACAGGAGAGATAACTGGATAGGTAAACACTTTCCGTGGCTGCAGGAGGAAGAAGAAAAAGATGAACAGCTGCCCATAACAAGATTAGGATCTGATGAAATGACTTTCATGTATCGTCCAAATAACACACGCCTCAGCAGATAAAATTCGGGTCTTGCTTTAGGAAATAAGCAATGCAAAAGTAATGGGATGCCAACAAAGGCCAGTCAACTTTGGGTTAAATTCCCTCAAATTCTGCAAGCTGGAAGGTCGTTATCCAGACTGAAGGCATTTAGGGGTAAACACTCAGCAACAAACAGGTTTTAATGGCAAACACAGCTCCTGTAACTATGGAGGAGTCGCATCTGAAACTGGAAACAAAGAAAATCTGCCTGTTCTCCAGAACGTTAGGAACTCGTCTCCAAATCTCTGGGAACAAAAGGAAATTTAGGCAGAACCTCTGCTGCAAATGATCTGGCACTAAAACAATAGTCAGTTATCTCCTGCCTGGCACAGAAAAATCACTGCCCAGTCAGATGTCCCGAGGGATTCGACAGACAAGCTCCGATGGATACAGCCACAGCAATTTGCAATGTCGCTGCCTCCTGCTATTCGCTTCCCTCGCTGCCAGAAGCTGCTGCCTGCACGGGAGGGGATGCGGAGTGGGATAAGTACCCGCACACCTCGGTCACCCAAATTACTGCTAGAATAGGAGCTTAAGGCAGCAATTACAGCGGTTTGTACCGGTGCTGGCAAAGCTGTGAGAGCCTCCCCGTCACAGTACCTACTCATTACGGCAAGCCAAGAGGTGAGAGCTGACTAGCGAATTCTGGCAATTTGGAGTGGGGTGATTTAACAGGCTGGGCTCCCCGCAGCCAAAGAAGTAGCGTATCTTCTTAAATCGCTCTCCGTTTCAGATTACATTCATTTGGCACAGGGTGAACTCTGGCAGCTGAAGGGTGGACGACTATGTTCAGCTGCCTGTTTTGGAAGTGGTAACCTCAAGCAGAGGGTCAAGGTAGATAAAAAGGAGAACAGTAACCTCTTATATCGCCCCAGCATGAATCACTGGAGCTAGTGAGTCAAAGCCCTCGGTTATTTTTGCTAGAATCACAATTAGTACTCAGAAAGCACAATTAAGATACATTAGTGTAACAAGCAACCATATGTCAATTGAGCCATCTGAATCGTAGGAGAGCATCTTCTCTGCCTATGCTAACCGCAAGGTAACGATGGCTCAAATCTCCCTCGAGGCTCACGGTACACTAGACTTTCTCAAAAATGAGGCCAGTGAAATATATACAAAAAGCCAGCTGCAGCAGCACAGGCAGAACATGCCCACTTGTTACCCCGTTTAACTTCATCGCATGACTGTGCCCTGAAAGTCAAGCACCGGGGCTAAACCTTGGTAAATGCTCCGAGGGCTGGAAACCCTCTGCCATGGGGACAGGCTGGGAGAGTTGGGGGGTTCAGCCTGGAGAAGGGAAGGCTCCGGGGAGACCTTAGAGCCCCTTCCAGTGCCTGAAGGGGCTACAAGAAAGCTGGGGGGGACTTTTTCCAAGGGCAGGGAGTGACAGGACAAGGGGTAATGGGTTTAAACGGAAATAGGGAGATTGAGATAGGACATCAGGAAGGAATTCTTCCCGCAGAGGGTGGGGAGGCACTGGGACAGGTTGCCCAGAGAAGCTGTGGATGCCCCATCCCTGGAAGTGTCCAAGGCCAGGCTGGATGAGGCTTGGAGCAACCTGGTCTAGTGGAAGGTGTCCCTGCCCGTGGCAGGGGGTGGGACTGGGTGGGGTCTAAGGCCCCTTTGCACCCAAATGGTTCTGTGATTCTGTAATTCTAATTGCTGCGACATTAGCCCTAATGTAGGTATTTTAGAGAATATTAACAATCTTTCAAGAAAACAAAACCACATCGTGTGATAACCACACAAAACATATTTTTCAGGGGTTGCTCTGATCTGACATGTTGAAGAAGAGTGATTTCCAGCTGGATTTTAAAACGCATTATGAACTCAACATATCAAACCAACCACTGCTGAAACTGCCAGTGCTGGGGGCAGGGGGGTTGTTCTTCCTTAGATGGGCTAAGAGGTGTTAAAATGCACACACAGTGATCCAGCCCTAAGCAGTGGTTGTTTAAAACCAGCATCTTCTCTTTCAGCAAAGTCTCTGAAGCAGCAGGATCTATCTGCTGACCGCTTGCGAAAAGATCCATACGGCTTTTGGGAGACTTAAAGGAAATTTCCTCATGCAGAAGGAAACCCTTCGTGGCAGCGGGAAGCATCGTTGCCTGCTCACCAGCTCAGCGGAAGGCACAGCTGATGGCGAAACACAAAAGAACACTTGGCAAAAGCAATCGATGACAAGCCTAAGAAGAGGCAGTCTGACGGTGTCCGCTGGTGTTAGAGCTGCAATTTCTCCACCAGGAATCCAAGGCGGCCGACAGCACTCACTTCTGAAAGTTCTGGGCTTCAACACATGATGCAAGTGGAAAATGAGCCTCTGAAGAGACCACTGACTGACGTGAAGCCGAAGCGCTCTTGGATTACGGATCCCTTCCGGAAACAGTTACTGTGCCTGCTGCACACCCGAACACTGTCACGCAAACACCAGGTACACAAGACACCTGAATCGTGGAACGTAAGGTTCCGGCAATTTTATCCCCTTCTTACTGTGAATTAACGTGATTTCCAAACAGATCAAACACCAGACAGCACCTCATATTGTTAAAATAGTAAAAATCATTGCTGTGCATTTTTAAATACACTGATGAATCACAGAATCATGGAATGGTTTGGGTTGGAAGGGACCTTAAAGATCATACCTGCCATGGGCAGGGACACCTTCCACTAGACCAGGTTGCTCCAAGCCTCATCCAGCCTGGCCTTGGACACTTCCAGGGATGGGGCATCCACAGCTTCTCTGGGCAACCTGTCCCAGTGCCTCCCCCCCCTCTGCGGGAAGAATTCCTTCCTGATGTCCCATCTCCTCCTCCCCCCTTTCAATTTAACCCCGTTACCCCTTGTCCTGTCACTACAGACCCTTGTAAAAAGTCCCCCCCAGCTTCCTTGTAGCCCCTTCAGGTACTGGAAGGTGCAATAAGGGCTCCCCGGAGCCTTCCCTTCTCCAGGCTGAACAAGCCCAACTCTCTCAGCCTTTCAGAGAGAAGCCAGGCTGGATGCTGCAGCCCAAGAAGCTGCACGGGCACGTAGCCTGGGGGCACCTTTCTGACATCTGCCTTTCCCAACACGGGGAAGTTCTCCTTTGGCCTTGCTCGCTAATTAAAAGTCAGATCCTGGCTCAGAGAAGAGGTGCTCAGCCCTCAGAGTTAAGCGGTGAGTCACGGTGGCAGCTAAATATGCCCAGCACCTCTAATGACTCACGGGTCAGGTGAGAGGAGCAAAATGATGGGGAGCAGCAATTCTCATTTGCATGTGTATTTTACACCTTCTTCATTCATTGTCCTCAGGAAAGAGCAAAGGCGGCTGCAATCGGTGATCGAGTCAACGCTTTGGCTTGATGGGAACAACTCCCAGGGGAAGATGTGTTTCTCTAGTGTGCAAAAGTAAAATCAGTCTCACAGCGGGTCTTAGCAGTAATCACAGATCTCCTAAGGAAGTTAAGCTTATCACCAAGTCCACAACCTTGCTTGATGGGCATCCCGACGTGCACTGAAGTCTCCTAAGTGGTGTTCTCAGCAGAGAAAAATTAGAACTTGTCAGTCTTGTTGCACCCTCCCTACAAAACAAAGATCCTCTCCGGCTCTGCAATTCTTTACTCATTCCTTGGCCAACTTATTTCCCAAGTATACCAAAGCACCTTGAGCAAAGACTTCTGTTTGAAGACAGAAGGGCTTGTTCAGCCTGGAGAAGGGAAGGCTCCGGGGAGACCTTATTGCAGCCTTCCAGTGCCTGAAGGGGCTACAGGGAAGCTGGGGGGGACTTTTTACAAGGGCAGGGAGTGACAGGACAAGGGGTAATGGGGTTAAATTGAAAGTGGGGAGATTTAGACTGGACATCAGGAAGAAATTCTTCCCAGAGAGGGTGGGGAGGGACTGGGACAGGTTGCCCAGAGAAGCTGTGGATGCCCTATCCCTGGAAGTGTCCAAGGCCAGGCTGGATGAGGCTTGGAGCACCCTGGTCGAGTGGAAGGTGTCCCTGCCCATGGCAGGGGGTTGGAACTGGATGATCTTTAAGGTCCCTTCCAACCCAAACCATTCTATGATTCTGTGAGTCTAAAAAGCGTTGATTACCTGAATATGGAGGTGCTACAGAAATATTAAGCACCAGCAGCACTTTCTTAGGGAATTAATTTCCTTCCACCAGTTGCAAAAGGGTCGCTATGAAAGCCTAGCCGCTTCCCTGTTTATGTTTTTTAAAAATCACACTTTTGGTTGGAGAGTTCCCCTATGTAAATACTTCTACACTTGTTCTTTTCATGCATCCACAAAACTCAAAATCTTAACTCACTTCAGGTCCACTCACACAAAAAGGGTCTCCTACCGCTTTATAAACAGAGGTATAAAGGGAGTTTTTTGCACCCTCCAAGTTAGCTGCCCAGTTTAACCGGAAGCAGTTTAAAGCAGCAACCTAGCTTAGATGCTCTCAGCCATCCCACGAAGATCCTGCTCTCTCCACTGACTATAAAGGCAGTTTCAGGTGTATTTATTCAGCAGCAGCTAGCTAGAACAGTACTCCACCTCCCCAAGGCAGTTCAGTCCCACATCATTTCTGGGTTTGCAGCCCTGAGACCTACCGTGGGGCCAGATTCACCGTAAGACTCTGAAACTGTAAGAAAGTCAGAAGCCAACTCAGAACATTGGCTGGAGCCCAAGGGCCAACATAGTTTGAGGACTTACTCCCCGGTCAGAATTGGAGAGGCGGTTGCTGGTGAGGAACACTAAATACCTCCGTGGCAGGCTACGGTCAGCCTGTACTGGTTGAAACTGCACAATCACATCCTTTTTATCAGATTAACTGGGACCAGAAGATGCAGTGGGCTGATCAAGACAAAGTATTCTAGGAAGAAAATTTAGAATTATGGCAAGAGGAGGATGGCAGATTGATGAGCCCTTCAGTGACGCACAGTTCAGACTGTATAGCTCAGCACAGCACTGTCACTGGAAAGACAGCATTGGAGAAAGAAGCATGGCTCAGGTTTAGGACAAAACAAAGAAATAACTGGACAAAAGGGGAAAAAACGTGTTCGCAATGAGGTGGACTGAAGCAGGCTTCAGATAGGTGCTGCACTGGTTTAATGCTGAGATAACCTTTTTAAGAAGCATCTTGGCTGAGGGTCTTTTTCCCCATTAGGGAATCACTGTACAAAATCTTAAATTAACTCATGATTTGCACAAGGAGGAAAAATGTCAAGGTTACCATAATCACACTCAAAGTAAGGAGCGAGGGAGACCAGCTCTCAGGTTACCACCCACCGCATGTGCCCACGATACAAACCAAGTAAAACATGGAGCACTGGGACAGGTTGCCCAGAGAAGCTGTGGATGCCCCATCCCTGGGAGTGTCCAAGGCCAGGCTGGATGAGGCTTGGAGCAACCTGGTCTAGTGGAAGGTGTCCCTGCCCATGGCAGGGGATTGGAACTAGATGATCTTTAAGGTCCCTTCCAACCCAAACCATTCTGTGATTCTGTGATGGTCAGCGTTCCCCATGTAGCGTGGTCTGTGTAGGTGGAAGCAGCAAGGGAGAAGGGCTGAATCCTCATGCACAGACAAATAAATTCAACCTTGACTGTTTATTCCAAGTGTCGCTGACCATCTCAAAACATTACTGCAGTGACACAGTACAAGAAAATGCAAGAAGCACAAAAAGTAAAAGGACTGATTCATCTTGAACCCAATTTTCTCCACTCTAGAACATTTAGGCAGCGCAACTTGACTGACTCCCACATACCTCCATTTACTAAGCATTTAACATGAGTTTTACATTAAAAATATTTCTCTAGCTGCTGGGAAAAAAAACCCACAAATAGTTAGTGCAGGTTTTTTCACCCTGCTGGATCTGCGTGCTTGCGAGGCATTACAATAATTTCAGAGTCACTTCATTTTTCCACGCACTGAAAATTATTTGATCACACTGTCTGTGTCATGACTACGTTCCTCAACCTGCACAGCGAAGGCCAGGCTACTTGAAAAGCAATTTTAGGTACAATAAAATTAGCTAGATGCCCGCAGCAGCAAAGATCATATGGAATAACCGCATCCTGAACCACCTGACGTGGTTAATTTAAACAGACAACCCGTAAAATCCTCCCTCTCCTGTTAATGAGCTGTGTCCTTCAGTGCTCACAACCAGGACACCAGAGCAAAAGAAAAGCAGTTATTTTCCCAAGCAGTCTGTGATTTTATCTCGATAAAACCCACTTGGAAAGAGCAGCGTAGGACTTTTTGTCTGGTCTTTGAATGGTAAGAGAAAAAAAAAACCCAAAAAAACCCAGCAGAAGGGTTTGCTGCCCTCCAGAGGGGAACCGGATGGAATTACAGCTTTAAAATCCGAAGGAAGACATGGAGCTGGACAAGGGCTGGTCCTACTCAGTTTTAAAACCCTTCCTTTAGTAGATAAGGGTATCAAGAAAAATCCACTGCACTGAACGACGACAAGGTAGCAAAGTAAAACTGCCAGTAGGGATGCTCACCGAGATTTAAGAGCTCCAAAATGTCAAATCATTCTCATTTTTCTTCGTTTTATACCACAAAATGCAGCGGAAAGTTACGTATTTAACGAGCCAACACACAAGTAAATTAATCAACCTCTGATTTTCCGTTCATCAACTGTACAATGAGAAGAATCTCCCCGTCGCACTGAAATACTGCAAGGGTAACTGCGTTTGAGACTGCAAGGGGCTCGGTGCTCCTGAGCACTGACGCTCTCGGGGGTGAGTCATCCCTTACGGGAGCTGACGTCTGGCCTCCCTCCAAGCCAGGATCAGTTCCCCTTCCCAGCTAAAGGAAATAAATCCCACGGCAATGTGATTCGTCACAACTCCAAACCAAGGTGATGAGGCATAAAAGGCAGAAGTCCAGATGGAACGCCGAAAAATTAGAAGCAGCGTAGCATTTCATTTGACAGGACAAGGGGTAATGGGTTTAAATTGAAAGTGGGGAGGTTTAGATTAGATATCAGGAAGAAGTTCTTCATGGAGAGGGTGGTGAAGCACTGGGACAGGTTGCCCAGAGAAGCTGTGGATGCCCCATCCCTGGGAGTGCCCAAGGCCAGGCTGGATGAGGCTTGGAGCAACCTGGTCTAGTGGAAGGTGTCCCTGCCCATGGCAGGGGGGGTGAAACTGGATGATCTTTAAGGTCCCTTCCAACCCAAACCGTTCTATGATTCTATGATTTCCTCCAAGACAGATTAGATGAACCACAGTCCGACCTTCTGCTGATGCTACGGAGCAACGCTGCGGGATGAGCTCTAAATATCCCGTGTCTAACTACATATTTGGATGAACATTTAAAAAAAAAAAAAAAAAAAAAAAAAAGAGTCCTGAATTTTTGTCTTCAGTATTTTCACTTCTTAACACCAGTTAAAGGCCACTTTTAAACAGTTACACAAAGGAAAACCAAGACACTTACTTGATGGCCTCTGCTACGTTATTGGAAGTGTGACCCGATAAGGCATCGTGAAGGTTTCGGATGAAGTAATCTCTGTAGTCTTCAGGCAGGGACATGAATGTTCCACCCATGACAATGAACTCTACTTTATCCACGCTGTGGCCCAACTGCTTCAGCTGTGAATTAAAAGCATCGGGAAAAAATTCCTGATCAGGGACTTATCTAAAGGACTTTTCTGAAAACCCTGCTCCTACACTGCATTTCCTCCTTCAATTGTCTCATCTTTTACAAATGACAAATCATTAATACTTTTGTATAGATTTCTTACAATCCACCCTCCCAAAAAACCCTCAAAAGTGATTTTTCTACTCCAAGAACACAGCACAGATATCGAGCCCAGAGTAACAGGTTTTCTTGGCAAAGCAGCATCTTGCCGATGGAGTCACACTCGTTCCGGTTTGAAGGTAGCTTAAGTATGGCCAGCAGGAAAAGTTTCCTTGTGTCTGTCTCAATCCATGTAGAACCAATTTGCCTTAAAAACTTGTAGGAGAAAAGGACCAGACTGAATCTTTGGAGAATCCCCCCCGTGGAGGTTGGAACTAGATGATCTTTAAAGTCCCTTCCAAACCATTCTGTGATTCTATGATTTTCCAATGGATTTGGATCCATGTAGAATTTTCCAATGGATTTGGAGATAAACAGTAATCCAATCAAAGCAAAACAGGATTGAGAAACTCTTCAGCTCATCTAACTCCCCAGTGAAGACCCCACAAATGAAATCGTTTTGGTAGGAAAGCCACTTCTTCCATGCTAAATTCTCCATGTAAGTCATTACCAAGAACAAGGAACCACCACAAAAAATTCAATACAATTTTGTTGCAATAGGGTCTCCTATCAGTAATCAGATATTGTTCAGAACAGAGGAGATCTTAAGAGGTTCAAAACATGTCATTTACCTAATCGAAATGACAATTAAAAGTTTAAAAATAATTAATCTATGGGGATCAAGCCAGACTGACATAGAATAATAGAATCATGAAAGTCGAGGTTGGCAGGGACTCCAGAGGGCATCTAGCCCAGTCTCTCTCCTCCAAGCAGCATCAGCTACAGCAGTTTGTTCAGAGCTCTGAGTATCTTGCAGGATGGAGACTTCCCAGAGAGGGTGGGGAGCACTGGCACAGGTTGCCCAGAGAAGCTGTGGATGCCCCATCCCTGGAAGTGTCCAAGGCCAGGCTGGATGAGGCTTGGAGCAACCTGGTCTAGTGGAAGGTGTCCCTGCCCATGGCAGGGGGTGGCACTGGGTGGGCTTTAAGGTCCCTGTCAACCCAAACCATTCTGGGATTTCATGAGACTGCACCACCTGTCTGGGGAATGTGCTCGGTCACCCTCACAATTAAAAACTGTTCCCTGATATTCAGATGGAATTTCTGACATTTCAATTTGTGCCCACTGAGTCCTGTCCTGTTCTGTCACTGGGCACCACCGAGAAGAGCCTGGCTCCATCTTCTCTACAGCCTCCCACCAGCTATTTATACACATTGCTAAGATCCCCCCAGGCCTTCTCTTCTCCAGCCGAAACAGCCTGGATGCGCTCAGCAGCTCTTCACATGCTTCAGTCCCTTCAACATCTTAGAGGCCTTTTGCCAGACCTGATCTGGGCACAGTTCTTCAGGCGGAGTCTCAGTAGGGCTGAAGCGAGAAAAGGATCTCCTTCCTTGACATGCTGGCAAGACTCTTAATGCAGCACAGGAGGCTGACGGTCACCTTTGCCTCAACGGCACTACGCTCCTTTTGGTGAACTCGGTGTCCACTGGGTCCTTGTCTGACAAGCTGCTTCCCCGCTCAAACCCCAGTATGTACTGGTGCCTGGAGTCGTCCCTCCCCAGGAGCAGGACTTGGCATTTCCCCTTGTTGAACTTCAAGAGGTTCCTGCCAGCCCGTTTCTCCAGCCTGCCCAGGTCTCTCTGAACGGCAGCATGATCCTCTGGTGTATCATCCACTCCTCCCAGTTCCGTATCACCTACAGACGTGCCGACAGCATGCTCTGTCCCAACATCCAGGTCACTGACAGCACGGTTAAACACTACTGGCTCCAGGACTGAGAGTTTGGTTGTACCACTAGAGACTGGTCTCCAACTGGACTTGGTGCTGCTGATCACAACCCTTTCAGCCCACCAGTTCAGGCAATTAAAAGCATTATCGTTATTGTAATCACAATCACATCGCATTCCCCTTTCACTGTAAAACTGTACCTGTTCCACTCTGTGTCTTGTCTGGAGGTAAGGGTCATACCTAGCCCGAATGGCCCTCATAGAAGTTGGCTAAAAAACACAAGAAGATTCATTTTGTGAACTTTTTTAGAAAAAAACATAGTGAAAAACAATAAAAGACAATGTTTAGCACCAAAATGCTGAAGTCTTCAAATCCTGATGGGACCCTGTAGTCTTCAAACTCGCAACAAAAAATCCAACCAACCAAAAATTTAAATTTGGCTCTTTAACACATCTTCTTATCCTTAGACAGTAACATAACATAAAGAGAATGACCCAATTTTTCATGTTTTTAGGGCATTTAGGGCAGGATGCATAAAGAAGCAGATACGGAATCTGCTCATTTTGCTTTTTCTTCGCTGTCACAACAGTTCTCCAAGAAATGGCCTCTAGAACTCAACCTAAACTTCAAATATTCTTTCCTCTAAACATATTCTTTCACTTGAAATCCCTAATAACTTACTTTTTATATTACTAGCTGATGTAAGCCTATTAATAATACTCTAAGAGAAGGTTTTCAAGTATCTTGTGCATCCTGGGTTTATTTGGTATTTCATAGCTGCTATATTAAAAGCTCTAGAGGATGAGGACTCTTTAAATCATGCAGAACTCCCACATGCTGTTAGTATTAAACAAATGAACACAACATACCCAAACAACATGAACTATAAAGCAATATAAATATACACAGGATTTTCCTACTTTGCACTAATGGGACAAGTTTGAAACTACTGAAAAATGGTTAACAGACAAAATCCATACTAAAAGGATGCTGAATCACTGTTTACCAAATTAATCCCATTTGTATTTTACCTCATTTTACTATTTTGTATCTGTACAATAGCTACAAGCTCTTTTCGGAAAAATCAGTCACAATAATTCAGTCACAAAAAGATCTTCTGCTATTAAACTTCCAGCAGATGACAGCAAAGTGTTATTTTGGTTATATATATTTAGTGAGCTAGCACTGCAGATAGAATCACAGAGTCATGGAACAGTTTGGGTGGGAAAGGACCTCAAAGCTCACCCAGTCCCACCCCCTGCCATGGGCAGGGACACCTTCCACTAGACCAGGTTGCTCCAAGCCTCATCCAGCCTGGCCTTGGACACTTCCAGGGATGGGGCATATAGATACAGCACGTAAGGGAACAGATGTCATTTCAGAGGACCTAACGGGTAAATAATGGTCTTTTTTCCAAAGCTTGACCTTTGTGGATCCACAGGGTCCTGTAGACTGGACAGAACTGAAAGCAGGTCCAGTTAGGAGAGGATGCTCAGGGGCTGTGTCCAGTCAATGACTATTTTATAGGACAGAAATCCCAAAACCTCTCTGCATCCCTAACTCAAGTGTTTGATGACTGTCACGTCAAAATAGCCTTTTCTTACATTAAAGCACAATTTCCAATATTCCCACTCATGTCTGTTGCCTCTCATTTTCCCACTGGGCAGCACTGAAAAGGAGTCTGGCTCTGCCCGCTGTGTACCTTTCCCTTAAACCCACATGGAGCCACAGATAAAACTCTCTGTTCCTGCGGGACTGTTTAGTTAGGATGTTGATGCGGATTGATGACTGCTGTAGGAATCACCGCTAGCATTGATTTCAACTCGCTGCATGCAGCAGTGTCCCAGGGGAGAGAGCAAAGTCACCTCCAACTGCTCTTACTCTCTCATCGCCTTCCACAGCTGGAGATGCACAGTAACAGCAGCTCCCACAGCAGCACGTCACGGGGTGCAGCCATGACGCGGCACTCGCCCCGCTCAGAATCACACGCTGCTCGCTCTGCTTGACAGCACATTACACGTGTAACAGCAGGAACAGCAGCGAGGTGAGGAGAGAGCAACAACTGCTACAATAATTAAGGTTAAGAAGGACCAGGGCAGGGATCGTCCCCCTGTGCTGGGCACTGGGGAGGCTGCACCTCGAATCCCGGGGTCAGTTTGGGCCCCTCATGGCAAGAAAGACCCTGAGGGGCTGGAGCGTGTGCGGAGAAGGGAACGGAGCTGGGGAAGGGGCTGGAGCACAATTCCTGTGAGGAGCGGCTGAGGGAGCTGGGGGGTTCAGCCTGGAGAAGAGGAGGCTCAGGGAGACCTTATCGCTCACTCCAGCTCCCTGAAAGGGGGGTGCAGAGAGGGGGGTCGGTCGCTTCTCCCAAGGGACAAGGGATGGGACAAGAGGAAACGGCCTCAAGTTGTGCCAGGGGAGGTTTAGGTTGGATATTGGGGAAATTCCTTCCCGGAAAGGGCTGTCAGGGTTGGAAGGGGCTGCCCAGGGCGGGGGGAGTCCCCACCCCGGGAGGGGTTTCAGAGCCGTGTGGCTGTGGGGCTCAGGGACATGGTTAGTGGGGGCTGGGCAGTGCTGGGGTAACAGTTGGGCTTGATGATCTTAAAGGTCTTTTCCAACTCAAACAATTCCATGATTCTTAAGATTTTCCAGTCCTGTAGTTGAGCTGCTTTAGGTCGCACAGCTTATGAAGGCTGCTTTTTTAATTTTTGCAATACGGGTGAGTTTGCAAAACCAAAGAGCAGCCTAAGCCACGTTTACATGTTTACAGGCAACGCGTTACAGCAGACAGAGTTTAATACCTCATATCCGGTGTAAGACTGTGTTGAATATTCAAAATCAGAATCAGGTCCACCTGGGCAGTATCTGCAAACATTAAAAGACAGACAACAGGCATCAAACTCTTACAATCGCAATGACTTCATCTGTCTGGGGTTAAGGGTACACAAGAGGGTACAGGCTGAGCGAACGCTGCTCTAAGCACCCCACCTCCCACCAGAAACACGGGGGAATACAAATTCCAGACAGCCTGACCACAGCAACATGCCAACCGCTCTCCTGGCATTCGGGAGTTCTCAGACAGGTGAAAACAAACCCACAGAAGGAATGCCTTAGCAGCTCAAGCACTTAATGCTGCTCTACAGCTTCCAGACTAAAGCTGCCTCGTGCCTGGTCAGCTCAAAGCATGGGGTGAATGAACAAATTCCAGTGTTTCTTCACCACCCGCTGTAAATACAGGCACAGAGCCAAATGCACGTGCTGGAGAGAGCGATTGTGTGATACCCAGTAACAGAGAGGAACTGTGTGTGCTTACAAATGCCAAGTACAGAGTGCAAAACCGCTGTTTCGTGTTAATGAGAACGGGATGTCAAAGAACAGTTCAGACCTGTCAAATGGCTGCATCCGCAAAAAACAACTTGGTAAGACTCAGGAGAAGCAAAATGTACTGTGAAGATATTTCTGGAACATGATGTTATTTTAGGGAGCTGCCATACAGTTTGGGAGCGATAGTTCATAGAATCCCAGATCGGTTTGGGTTGGAAGAGATGCCGAGGCCCACCCCAGTCCCACCCCCTGCCATGGGCAGGGACACCTTCCAATAGACCAGGTTGCTCCAAGCCTCATCCAGCCTGGCCTTGGACACTTCCAGGGATGGGCCATCCACAGCTTCTCTGGGCAACCTGTCCCAGTGCTCCCCACCCTCTCCAGGAAGAATTTCTTCCTGATGTCCCATCTCAATCTCTCTCTTCCCATTTAAACCCGTTACCCCTTGTCCTGCCACTACAGGAAGTTCCCCTCCAGCTTACTTGTAGGTCCCAAATAGTTAAGCACAGATCATTAGATTTTAAAAAGTAATTTGCAGTCACAAGCAATTTCATTTTCCACCACTCTAACAAAAACACTGTCTCATTCCATGTAAAATATGACTGCTGTTTGGCATGGAAAGATGCAAAATAGAGACATCCTGTTACACAACCTGCATTTCTTTTCCAGAACTTTATAGAATGGGAATATCTTGATGGTGAGAAAGCTCATTTACATTTGTTTTCTGAACTTAGGAACATGCTGTGTAATGAAAACAGCGTTATATGACTGCTTCAGAAGAACACAGTCCCTCTACTCGTGGTATTAAACAACACCTTCCGCATCGAGAGGCTTGTCTGAAACTCTTATTCTGCAACACAGCAGAGTTGGAGCTATCACAGCGCGACTGCCAGCCAGGAGAGGAACAGCGCACGGCCATAGTAATTAAAAGGAATATAAATGCCTTCTGGATGGTGCTCGGCTTTCTTTAGAGGCCTGTGGGATTAACGACCGACCTACAGTCATTCTGTGCTCAAAGATGACCTGAGACAGGAGGGTTGACGACTCCACGTTAGCTGCAGGCAGTGAGCACCTCCGACAGACGCGGTAATAGAGCCGTCAGTGTTTTGTTACTTGCGGCGCGGATCTCAAAGGCACAGGCTAAGATAATGCCACCTCTATCAAATCAGACACGTTCAGTTCACAGCATAATTGATTAGTTTCCTCACTGCCTGCCCTGCAAACTCAGCCAGAGTCATCTGTCACCATTATAAAATTAATTACCAAATTACTGTGGCCAAATTAATTCACTGGCAAAAGTTGTGCAATCCCACTGAAGACATTTCAGATATGTAATTACCTGGAACATCTCTGACAGAGTAACTGCTCAGGGGAAAAACAAGAGTGGAGCCAGCACACTCGGTGTTAGGCAGCTGGTAGTGAAATACTCGGATGCCTCGGGAGTGACAAGGCGGGAAAGAAAAGCTACGTTTTGCAAGAGATGGACTGATATGGTTGGAATAAAAAAAGCAGATGATATTTCGGGTGCACAGACTCTTAAAGGTAACATACTTCAAGGTAAACCCATCTTGGGTTTTGTTATAGAATCACAGAACGGTTTGGGGTTGGAGGGACCTGAAAGATCATCCAGTTCCAACCCCCCTGCCATGGGCAGGGACACCTTCCACTAGACCAGGTTGCTCCAAGCCTCATCCAGCCTGGCCTTGGACACTTCCAGGGATGGGGCATCCACAGCTTCTCTGGGCAACCTATCCCAGTGCCTCCCCACCCTCTACAGGAAGAATTCCTTCCCGATATCCAATCTAACCCTCCCCACTTTCAATTTAAACCCATTACCCCTTGTCCGGTCACTCCCTGCCCTTGTAAAAAGCCCCCCCCAGCTTCCTTGTAGCCCCTTCAGGTCTTGGAAGGCTGCAATAAGGTCCCCCCAGAGACTTTATTTTTTTCTCAATTACAATACAATTCAGAAGTTATTCCCGCAACTCTTGGCAGCCAGAGGCCTTCCCAGCCATCTGTGCTCTCGTTCTGCTCCAGAGCCAGACTGTTGCACCCAGCGAGGCTTTGCAGACACCACCTGCACCTCCTCAGGTGGGTCTCAGTTCAGCAGTTCTCAAATTTTCAGACTGAGCCCCGTTTCCTTTCTGTAACAGTCTTCTCCAACCTACCCATGGCAGGGGGGTTGGAACTAGACGATCTTTAAGGTCCCTTCCAACCCAAACCGTTCCGTGACAGCCTGCCTACATACCCAGCCCTATGCACAACACACCTGCACACCCTGACGAGGTAATACAACTTACATTCCATCCTTAATGTAATACCCTGGTCACTACATTCAGGAAAGCAGGATTATACTACAGGTGAGCAGGCTCTGGCCCATAAAAGAAAGAGGTGTGCTGCATGAAGAGAAACTGAAGAGTATGGGTTTTTAAGTGTAACGTGCAGGTATCAGCACTCTGCAACTCCGAGCTCGTGCAGCAAGGATGCTTGTCCCAACACAGTGCTACTGCAATACCAAATGTAAACAGAACAACAGCCCCCTTGGCGACTGCAACACCAGATTTATAGGGACAGAGTGGAAAACAGTCCCCGTAGGTCATCCGAGCCGTCATACTTACACACATATGTTGCCTGTGAAGTTAATGTGTGGGCACCTGTGCGGTTTACACATCACAGCCACCACAGCAATCTGTAGGAAGCAAAGTCAGAGAGGAGAAAAATTGCAGTAATTGCTTTGATGTTACTAAAAATAAAGTGCATCTTGGAAGGCTACGTACACACGTGCATCTGCGAGAGACTATTTAAAGATGTTTTCTGCTTAGTCTGCCACCTGGAGTATCTGTGCGTTAACTCTTGGGGGAGATACCAAATATAGCAAGAAACAGGAATCTTATCATTTAAGATGTTCACAATTCAAAATAATCTATTATAAAGAATCAGGTGTCTTACGCCAAATCTGATTAATCACCCTGGTGAAAAGATACAGGTGGACATTCAGGCATTCCCTGGGAGCATCAGGGCAGGGATCGTCCCCCTGTGCTGGGCACTGGGGAGGCTGCACCTCGAATCCCAGGGTCAGTTTGGGCCCCTCATGGCAAGAAAGACCCTGAGGGGCTGGAGCGTGTGCGGAGAAGGGAACGGAGCTGGGGAAGGGGCTGGAGCACAATTCCTGTGAGGAGCGGCTGAGGGGGCTGGGGGGTTCAGCCTGGAGAAGAGGAGGCTCAGGGAGACCTTATCACTCCCTACAGCTCCCTGAAAGGGGGGTGCAGAGAGGGGGGTCGGTCTCTTCTCCCAAGGGACAAGCGATGGGACAAGAGGAAATGGCCTCAAGTTGTGCCAGGGGAGGTTTAGGATGGATATCAGGGAAATCCCTTCCCGGAAAGGGCTGTCAGGGTTGGAAGGGGCTGCCCAGGGAGGGGGGAATCACCACACCGGGAGGTGTTTCAGAGCTGTGTGGGTGTGGGGCTCAGGGACATGGTTAGTGGGGGGCTGGGCAGTGCTGGGGTAACGGTTGGACTGGATGGGCTGTAGGGTCTTTTCCAACCTAAAGATTCTGCGTTTCTAACACAATCTAAAAGGGCAAGGTGAGAGTGTGCCACCAACCATATCAAACACCACCTGGAAGATGAAAACAGGAGAGAGATGAAAAGAACAAAGAGATATAAACCAAAGATGGTAAAACCAGCTTCCTCCCTCCACCTAACTGAGCAAAGCCCTTGTTTCCCAGGCAGATCTCAGGCAGCTTTTCACACACTAAACGCAAGCACAGTGTAAGATGCCATGTTCTCTTTTGAAAAGGACCAGAGAGAAGAAGAGACAGACACACCAGGATTTTCTACTGTCCACTAATTTTGGGGCAAGCAACTTTGAACGCCTCATTTCCAGCTTTTAGTAACCCTGGTATGAGTAAGAGTTTAATGAAATATTTTATAGCCAAAAAGAAGAAATTAAAGAAATTTAGGGGTTTTTAGGGTGGGTTTTTTGTGTGGTTTTGTTTGGTTTTTTTTTTTTTTTTAAGGTTATAAAATTTTAACACTTCCTGGGATTTTGGTTTATGCTTTGTTTGGATGTTTTCTGTTAACCTGATTTTAGGCACACTCCATATAGCGTAGGGAAGTTTAAAAACATACAGCTGAATGTTATCTCCACCTCTCGTCCTGCTTTCAGCCTGAACTACTGACCTAGAGCGCACATATCATGAAGCTTCTGGACATCCAGTGTCCTGGTCTCTGAAAATAACCCAATATAATTTATTGATGATAGCAGGGGGGATGATGGTGGATGAAGAGGATGATGTACATTACCCCACTAGCAGTTCTGATAGGCTTGGCCTTCAGCTTTGGCACCAGCACCTTGCGGTACTGAGGTGGAACAGCAGCGATGATGTCAACCAAACGTGGCTGCGCCGCAAGTCCGTACTTCGCTGATGTCTTGGTTTTCAGCCTGAAAGCACAAATGCCTCAAATTGACCATTCCAGTCAGATTTGCGTACACTGCTACTGCATTACAAGGAGATCTAGGCAGGTTATCACAGAATTCCAGGATGGTTTGGGTTGGAAGGGACCTTAAAGTCCCCCAGTGCCACCCCCTGCCATGGGCAGGGACACCTTCCACTAGACCAGGTTGCTCCAAGCCTCATCCAGCCTGGCCTTGGACACTCCCAGGGATGGGGCATCCACAGCTTCTCTGGGCAACCTGTCCCAGGGCCTCCCCACCCTCTGCAAAAAGAATTTCTTCCTGATGTCCCACCTCCATCTCCCTCTTTCCATTTAAACCCATTACCTCTTCTCCTGTCACTACAGGTTCTCCCACTTTGCCTTTCCAGGTAACTTATTTAAAGAGTGTACAGTTATTCCCTATAACAGCTGCACTGCGTATTAAGATACAGAAAATAAATTCCAAATAAAGTTGATGTGCAGCCACTGTCAATGTTTTTAGTTTCTGTATATTCTTCTTCTAGACAGGGTTTTATCAAAACACTGTCAAGGCTGCCCACAGACTCTGCTCATCAATTTTCAGTGACCGAATTCTTTTCATAAGTCTTCCACGCAATTAACCCCTACATACAGTCTGCAGTTACTTCACATTCACGTCACTAATTTCCAGCATCAGCAAAAAGTTTGCTATTATGTCATCTCAATGAAATGGAAACAGTGGGAGAAATCCACGTTTTATTATTCCATATATGTAAAGAAGGAAGATCTTTCTGTAAACAACCACTTCATTTATAACATACTGCTAAGAAAATTTGATTTAAAGCTTATCCGTAAATTAATCTCTCCTTTCCCTGATGGAACTGACTTTGGGGCTACTGGAGGAAGAACACAGGTGCAAACACGAAAAGGCAAGTTTGTTATGAGTTTTTCACCAATACAACCCATTTTTGTACTCCTGAGCGTTGCCAACGATGCAGCAAATCACCCCGGAATTCACAAATCTTGGTGGCATTTTTTTAATGAGGAGAAATGGCAGTAGCCCCTGACTGTAAGACGTTTCAAAATAAAGCCTGAACGTGGGAGGTTGGACAGGGCACTGTTGGACCATCCCAGCGTGACTTACTTGTTCAGATTCACATCTTTTCCTTCCTCATGAGCCTCAATTAATTGCTTGATGATGTCAGCTATCGTCATCATCATCAGCTCAGCGCGGCTGAGCTCCCCTGAAAGAAGAACAAACCAGCACATGACGGGTACAGCCACCGCTTTCTCATCGCTTGTGACAACCGGGCCGCGGCTGCTCGGCGGTCCCTTTTCAGGGTTTCCTGCAGCGGGAATTCAACCACTGCGCCCCGTAACACACGGACAAGGCCGCGGAAGGCGGCAAATCCCAGCCCCACAGTCCCTCCTTCTCCCCCAGCATTCCCAGGGCCGGGGGGGGTAGGAAAGCACTGCCCCACTGCCCCCAGCTCCTGGGAGAGGGGCAGGGGTCACTCTGCCGCCAGCCGCCGGGCACTGCGACCCACACACCCCCCCCGGTACCTTTTTTCTTTTGCTTCATGTTGTCAGCGTGC
>NW_010251382.1:601-1004 GCF_000690775.1 Eurypyga helias | reverse complement strand
CTTCCTGGACACCCTCCAGCTTCCCGTCAAAAATGTCACAGGGCATAAAGAAAACGTGCCCCCCCCGACCCGTGCAGGCTTCCGCCGGGACTAATTGCTCCCATTAAACCCGCGTGTAGCCGTGACTCCCAGGCGCGTTGGGAAGCCACGAGGGACGCGCGGCTCCTTTTGTGAGCGAGGCAGCCAAATTCACCCCGTGTCAACCTGGGGGGGGAGGGTGGTTTGTCCCCCCCCCAGGATGGGCACCTGCTGCTCACCTGGCCTTGCCCCCCGTCCTTCCCTATAGGAGGAAAGGCATGGATTTGGGAGAAAAAGTTGGGAAAGGCGCAGGAAGAGGGGACCCCTCGGAGCGAGGATGTGCCTGCGTTCAGCCCGGCCACGCAGGAAGCCCACGGCGCGTGCC
>NW_010251382.1:0-206 GCF_000690775.1 Eurypyga helias | reverse complement strand
ATCCACACCAATGCCCAAACACATCCCTCTTTTCCAGGGATTCAAGCTGTCAGAGATAAAACAGCTCCCGAAAGGTTGAGGCTTGCCTTAAACCATGGGAAGGGGTACAGGACCTGCTCCCAGCCTCTTGCTGCCCCACCCCCAGGGGCCGTGACGCCGTAGCGGTTTCATGCTGGCCCGAGGTGGCAAACAGCTGGCAAGGTGGG